>NC_136510.1:40102106-40392106 GCF_053919585.1 Euprymna scolopes
ATAGCAACCTAAAACGGCTGTAGAAGGTTTATGTGAAAACTTTTGGTTGGTTGGTCGGTTGGTTGTTTTTGTTTTACATCATATCAACCCTTTTCTGGTTATTTAATGCCAAATCCAAAGATTTTGAAGAATTTTTTTTTAATAGAATATATTTGTTGGTTTCACGTCGGTTTCTATTTAACCTATAGTTGGGACCATAACAGGTACTACCACTCCGGGTCAGAGTGGACCTGGGAGCAATGGTAATTAAAGGGTGACTCCACACTCCCCAAAGCCCACAAGCTGGGGCCTCACCACTGGATATAGTTTAAGGTCATATCCAGGACCCCCATTGAGGGACTTTTACCCTCTGCAGGGGAGGGGGGCAGTCGGCGTATTCTAATGCCTCACCGACAGGGCCAGAAAACTTTTGGCTTTTTACACCAATCCATGGGAGCTTCACATGTATGGGACATTTTTGAAAGATCAGAAAAGTTCCACTTTTAAACGCCCATATATGTGTCATATTAGTCATGACTAAGTAGAAGGCATAACTAATATTTATTTATTTTTATTTATTTGCGGACTGTTATCCTCAGTGTCATAGTTGTTTTTGTTGTTTCACCACGTTTCGGCCAACTCATCCTCTGGCCTTCTTCAGCGACGGGATACAAATTCTGAGTCTCGCAACTGTAACCCCAGTAATTACTGCGTCCCATAGCTGTTGTCTTGCCACGATTTTGCCAACTAATCTTCTGGCCTGCTTTGAGTAAAATTGAAAAAGCTATCTTCAGATAATGCTCATCCAGGACCATAGAGATTCAACGTCTCTATGCACTGCGCTACGAGGATGAGTTGACCGAAACGTGATAAAACAACAACAACAACAACTACAAAGATGAGGATAACAGTCCTCAAATAATTAAATAAATGCACAAATTACTCATCTCAAAGGATTCCAATAAATAATATACAATTAATATTTATTATATTCCCAGTATCGCCTGTAGTGAGGATTGAAACCCCATCTCACTTAGAACTGAGTACTACTTAACATTATGTGTGAGTCGCGAGTCTACATCGACTTGTTGCACAAGTTCGACACAAAGATGCCGGATTTCAAGTCATTTTTTTTTTAGATGGTTTGTGTTGTACTGAATGAAGTATGATCTATATTGCCTTGTACACTTCTAGGTGGTGCGCCCACCAAAGCTTTCAGAAAAAGTTAGTTTATTGCTAATCGGGGAATGCCGACCGAGCTACCTAGGTATTTTTTCACACCAGAATGCCTTTTCCATAGCTTTTCAAATACCACTTTGCTGATCTTGTGTCACATTTTCCCGTTGCGAATGAGAAATAAAAACACTGAGTTTGACGCAGATTTCCGAATCGACAAGATAAACAAAGTTATTTTCCCAGAACTGTCCGCCTGTGGAACACTGTTTCGTTGGCCTGCTTCCCGGTTGAATACAACATGGTAGCCTTCAAATCCACTGTAAACAAGTCCTTGCTGAGCCGTCTTCATAAATAATCAAATTATACCCAATTTACACCATTAACAATTAACCACCTTACACTCATAAACCATTATCCTTGAGTGGCTTTCGGACCTTGATAAATAGTGACTCTCAAGTAAACAAATAAAAAAAAGAATGCGAAATGTTATTGCTTTTCTATTCACCTTTCAAATCAGCTGTTTTTTTTAACTTTAGTCCGTCTTCACTGAAGGCAGACATTTTGAATTAAGTAAAAGACCGGCCTTACAAAAGGATAAACAAATAACTATACTTTTTTTTTATGATAAGCCAATTTATTAGATTTTGCAAAGTATACATACGCTTTGTGGAGTTTCTAAATAAGCTATCCTAAAAGTGGGACATTGTCCACGATTAGCTTAATTACCGATTGTTGTAGGAATTTAATTTAAGCGTTACAATAGCGAAGACAGTCGCTGTTAGTCACGGGTAAACTGTTGATCATAACAAAATAGGAAGGAATCCAAATTCCAGAGAATGTCACGAGCAAGAATAAACAATTTGAATATTGTTTATTATACTAGCAGGCTACACGTCATTGCCCGGTCGAAAAATATACTTGAATAAGATATTTTAATTCATGCATGTTATGTAGTTATTATTATAAAGACAATTCTCTATCGATTATTATACTGAACCTAATGTATAGTAGTGAGATCAAAACTAATATATTTATATATATATATATATATATATATATATATATGTATATATATATATATATATATATATATATATACAGCTCTCCACCCTCATTTCCTTAGCCTCTGAGCCACGCCCATATGTATATATAGATGATGATGATGATGATGATAATGAAAACATTATTCCGACGAAATAGAGATACAGAAAGAAACAAACCAGGTTATGTGTTCATCAACGTTTCGTCTTTATTGCGAGACTTATTTTGTTGTTTTCATTCATCTATTCATTGTGTTCCATTCATCCATAAGAAGTCTCACAGTAAAGACGAAACGTTGATGAAGCCATAACTTGGTTTGTTCCTATTTTATCTTTTCCTCTCTCTCTCTCTCTCTCTCTCTCTCTCTCTCTCTATATATATATATATATATATATATATATATATATATATATATATATATATATATATATATATATATATATATAAGGGGGGGGAGGGAGAGAGACAAGAAAGGAAAATGTATATTTGCTAGTAAATCTACATAATTATAAAAACTCTATGGACAGCCCGGCCGTCCTTTTTACCTTGCTTGGATCTTGTCTTCGACGATTGGGCGATTCCGTCTTTTAAAAAAGGGATGACAGGTTATATATATATATATATATATATATATATATATATATATATATATATATATATATGTGTTTGTGTGTGTGTGTGTGTGTGTGTGTGTGTGTGTGTGTGTGTGTGTGTGTGTGTGTGGATATATACATATATATATATATTCCTGTATGTGTGTGTGGATATATATATATATATATATATATATATATATGTATATGTATATATATATATATAAACAACAATCTAATAAATACGTTCCATAAGAGGGTGTGATTTAATGCATATCATATGGTATATTTAAAAAGGGAAACCCTTTTAAGAAGTGGATTTCACATTTGATACCGTTCAAATCTATCTAAACTATATATATATACATACATATGTATAGTAATTTATAAAATATATATGGCGATTAAGCTACACGATTACACGTATATGTATGTATATATATATATATATATATATATATATATGTATATATATGTGTGCATATATGTATGTACACATATATATATTTATATATTTATATATAAACTAAAAAAACAACACCACTAACCTAGTTTTAAAACAGATCCTTTGTCCGATAAAATGCATGCCCATTGGCTGATAGGAAGGGGCGCGGTGGATACTAGAAAGCTGATTGGCTAACTAAATCCTCAATGGAAGAGAACCATATAAAAACGATAAACAACCACAGAATTCGCGCGTAAGCCTGAGGAATCCTAGAGTTGATGAAACGCCGAATATTCAGTGGAGCTTAATCGCCATATATATTTTATAAATTACTAACTAGCTCTACCTAAGTATTGAGCATTTTTTAAGTAAATACTTAAAGTTTACGCATAAATCTATACTTTCGTATATTAATTTTATGTGAGTAAATGAAGTAGTTATACTTAGCTCCTGAAACAGTCGAACACTCTCAAAAGAATGTATTTCACCACATTAAAAATAGATATGGAGAGAGTTAATTTCGAAACATCGCTAAAAAAACATCCCCACACCTAGCAAGCATAGCTATATTATTAAATTAATCCAAAAAACAGATGAACTAATACGCCGAATGCGATGGCGAGCAAATTTCTTCTTTAAAAATGAAAATGTAAACAAAAAAGAATCCTATGGTTTTAAAACCCTTAAAAATGCGAAAACAGTAGACCTTTTGATAAACTTTGAAAATTACCTTTTAAACGTAATTAAAAACTTAGAATTCCACAATCAACCTAACAATTTCCAACGGAAACTACACAAAATCGTTAGAAACATAAACAGCTCTAATAAAATCTTTGTAAAAGCAGATAAAACTAGAAACTTTTATAAAATAGATAAGCAAGAATATAACAAACTAATCACAGAAAACATTACAAAAAACTACAAAAAACTACACACAAACGAATGCGACTACATAGAGATAATAAATACTGAAAGTAAACAAATTACCGATAAATTAAAAAATTAGCGATAAAGTTGGCAAATTGAAACCTAGAGTGGCATACATTCTGCTTAAAGACCACAAATGGGACTTTAATAATAATCCCAGTACCCGCCTGATAAACCCAACTAAACCAGAAATAGGTAGAATTAGCAAAACAATACTTTCTAGAGTAAAGAAACAAATAAAACAAGACCTAGAACTAAAGCAGTGGGCAAATACTACCGAAGCAATCACCTGGTTTAAAAATATAGAAAACAAAGATAAATGTACGTTTATACAGTTTGACATCATAGACTTTTATCCCTCGATATCCGAAGAACTTTTTAACATTGCCCTAGAATTTGCCGAGGCATACACTGATATATCCTCGGAAGAAATCAACATCATTAAAAAATGTAGAAAATCAGTTCTAATAAATAGCAATAACCAATGGATAAAAACTAAAATGAAACATTCGTTTGACTTGGCGATGGGTGCCAGGGATTCTGCAGAGGTATCAGATCTTGTGGGATTATTCATTCTATATACCCTCACAAGCATATTCGATACTACGGATATCGAACTATATAGAGATGACGGACTAGCTATAATAAAAAAAAAATCCAACAAAGTCAAGGGAGAAAACTTTAAGAAAATCATACACAAGGAAATGAAAAAATTAGGCCTAAAAGCAGACGTATCAGCCAACATAAAAATAACAAACTTCCTGGACGTCACGTTAAATTTAGATAAAAACACATATGAACCCTACTTAAAAGATAACGCTACTCCAATTTACGTAAACCCTAAATCCAATCACCCACCATCAATTATAAAACACATTCCTAACTCGATCGTAAGTAGACTCAGTAATAACTCAAGCGATGAAAGTGCATTTAACAGGTCAACCATTATCTACGAAGCAGCCCTAAAAAATAGTGGATACAAAAATATCGATATCAAATATAAGCAACAAAACACCAACAACTATAATAAAATTAAAAATAGAAGAAAAAGGACTATAATCTGGTATACGGCGCCATACAATCAAATGTTAAAAACAAAACTTGACAAGAAATTTCTATATCTTAGTAAAAAACACTTTCCCGCAACCAACCCCTTACACAAAATCTTCAATAAAAATACCTTAACGTTATCCTACAGTTGTTGCGAAAATTTAGAGATGATAATTAAAGCACATAATAACAAAATACTAAATAAAACAATGTAAACAACAACAAAATAAACAATAAAAAAGTAAACATCATGACAAAAATAAAACTAACACTAGCAGAAATAATAATAATAATAATAATAATAATAATAATAATAATAATAATAATAATAATAATAATAATAATAATAATAAACCAACCCCGGACAAGAACAACCATACTATGAATAAAAATATTAATAACGAACAAGATAAATGCAACTGTAGACACCGCACACTTTGCCCAGTTCAAAATAAATGTCTAACTAAAAGCGTAATTTATCAGGCAACAATATTTGCGAAAGAAAACCCGAATAACAAGAAATATTACGTAGGCATGACTTCCTTAGATTTCAAAACCCGATACTATGACCACAAAAGTACATTCAACAATAAAAAAACACCGTATAAAAACAACACTAGCGAATAAATAGTGGGAACTCAAAGAAAGCGGACATTCGCCGGTAGTCGAATGGAAAATGCTACCACGTGTAGGCATCTAGACGACCCATGTAGATTATGCCTTCATGAAAAATTTGCTATCCTGTACTTTAAAGAAACCCAACATCTATTAAACTGTAGAAGAGAAATAGCAAATAACTGTGTTCACAAAATAAAATTTACTCTAGGATAGCGATACAAAATAGTTTTAAAACTAACAAAAACAATAGAAAATAAACAAATAAATAAATTAAATAAATATGAATATACATAAACAATCACACGTATATGTATGTATATATATGTATATATGTGTGCATATATGTATGTACACATATATATATTTATATATAAACTAACAAAAAAACACTAAGCTAGTTTTAAAACAGATCCTTTGTCCGATAAAATGCATGCCCATTGGCTGATAGGAAGGGGCGCGGTGGATACTAGAAAGCTGATTGGCTTACTAAATCCTCAATAGAAGAGAACCATATAAAAACGATAAACAACCACAGAATTCGCGCATAAGCCTGAGGAATCCTAGAGTGGATGAAACGCCGAATATTCAGTGGAGCTTAATCGCCATATATATTTTATAAATTACTAACTAGTTCTACCTACGTATTGAGCATTTTTTAAGTAAATACTTAAAGTTTACGCATAAATCTATACTTTCGTATATTAATTTTATGTGAGTAAATGAAGTAGTTTGATATATATATATATAAACATGAAACCCTATTACATATATGTATACGTATATACATATATATATATATATATACATACATATTTATATGTTTATATATATATGTATATTATATATATATATATAAACATGAAACTCTATTATATATATATATATATATATATATATACATATATATATATATATATATACATATATATAATGACCTTTTAGTTTGTTCAGGTAGATAGATATTTGCATATGTCTATGCTTATTTGCATCAAACACTTAACTTTAAAATTGCTCACCATTTCCTCTATGAGAAATTCGCAAAAGAATTTGTTAATTATGCAGGTTGTACTTTATCTGAAGTCAACTCTTTGGCTTACTTCTACCAGGAAGCAAATTCCTGAAGACAGCAGCTATTCCTAACGGAAAAGCACATTCCTGCTTTCGCTAGGAATAATTTGAAAAAAAAAAGATAGATATTAAAGTTAAGAATGAGAGAGAGAGAGGGAAAGAAAAGGAGAGAGAGAGACTAGGTAGACAAACAGATAGATAGATAGATAGAGAGATAGATAGATAGATAGATAGATAGATAGATAGATAGATAGATGTTTTTTTAATATGTAATCACTTGTACATAAATACGCTAAGGTGATTTCAAATACATATTTGAACGTCTACTGATTGTTACTGAATAACAGAGCATGATTGTTACTGAATAACAGAGCATTCATAAATAAACAATATTACGATAAATTCCAGTTACCCGGTCTTTCCTCAGATTATTATTATTTTTTTTTTTTTTTAGATTTAAAAAAAAAAAAATTCGGTACACTCGACGGTTGTTTAAGCGCATACATACATAAGCACGAATACAAATGTATATTTAGGATATTTTATCTGTGCGAATCGTCACAATTCCTAAAATTATCTACACAAAAATACGTGAAACAGAAAAAGATATAAACGAAAATAAAGCTACTTACATTGAGACTTGTTCCTTTCAGGAAACGTAATTTTTTTCCTGCTAGCTGGACCTGTGGAAATTCCACAGGGGACTCAGTCATATGTAATATATTGATGTTGGCATTCTGCAGATGTTGAGGGTAAAATGGAGACGCTCAGATATTATTGTAGCTCTTTTGTTAAAACTGCTAAAATATGTATCTAATTTACATGTAATAGTTCAATACTGTCCTTGCACGTATGAACGTGTAAACAATAACATAATTTTTTTTCTATAAAATTGAAAATAAAAATTACTAATATTAAATATTAGGAACACGCAAAAAATTAATTTGAAAAATGGGGGAAATTGAGACACCGATCCATTTGTTTTCCTACAGCTGCACAGTGTTTAAAAAAACGCAGACAATTTTGCCCCACACATCTTACTCATCCCATCTCTAGAAAAGTCTTCAGAGACAAAAGATATTCCTACTTGCGCATCCATAGCCCTTGAGCTCCTGGAGGGGCGTAGGGCATCTACAACTTTTGTAGATGTTTTTGTTGCGAGGAGTTTTTTTTTACAGAGTGAGGGTGCTGGATCCACGCTCAACCTTCCCAGAACGTACATACAGCCTTCCCAAATGGTCGCCCATCTGGTACTGGCCAGGCTCAACGTTGCTTAATTTCGGTGATCTGGCGAGAACCGGCGTGTCAACGTGATTCTGTATATTCATAAATATTCTAATTGAATAAGCGTTTCCTGTTTTATCGCAACAAAGATAAAATAATTAAACGAAATTATTCCGCTTATCGTGATCCGTAGTTTATTGAAAATTAGCAGTATTCGTGTTTACATTTTCACCGGGATGTTTTAATACTGTAAATTGCTTTTTTTTTTGGTTTATTACGCATTTATATATATATATATATATATATATATATATATATATATATATATATATATATATATACAGGGTGGGCCAAAATAAGGGTCCTATCTTTAAATTTGAATAACTTCCACAAAATAAAAGTTAAACTCACCAAACTTTATGTGTGTGTAGACTGACCCTTCCGAGATTTTTTTGAAATAAGCAAAACAAATTTTGGCCGAAAAACACTTCTTAAAACTTACATGAATTTATGAATTTTTAAAAATAAGACCCTTATTTTGGCCCACCCTGTATATATATATATATATATATATATATATATATATATATATATATATATATATATATATATATATATATATATATATTTATATATATATATATATATCGTATGTACATTTTTTAAATCCAGTATCTTATGGGTTTAATTTACTAATTATCTTTGAACTAGTATAAAAAAATTGATAATTATTTTTTCAGAGATTTTTATATTTGATATATTCGGGCTTGAAATTAGAAAAAAATGTGTGTTTTTTTTTTGTTTTTTTTTTGTTTTTTTTTTAACATTTTATTTTTAACGCATAAATATACATATTTCTCCTTTTAGAGATTAACTTTGTTTTTTTTATCTTTCGAACATAATCCAAAT
Source organism: Euprymna scolopes (assembly GCF_053919585.1). Classification (NCBI taxonomy): domain Eukaryota; kingdom Metazoa; phylum Mollusca; class Cephalopoda; order Sepiida; family Sepiolidae; genus Euprymna; species Euprymna scolopes. The sequence continues at coordinate 40,111,137 of NC_136510.1, forward strand.
TCAGAAGTAAACTATAAAATAATCATGGTCAGCCTCTTTAAAAAGCATAGCGGTATGTTTTTTCTGTTCAGTTATTTTTGCCCGTACGTATCTGTTGCTTATCTTGCTTTTGGTAACATTCATTTTTTTTTTTTATATATTTGAATTATTGACCTTTTTTTTAATTTGTTGGCGTCTATGCTAAATCCCCCAAAATGGTTCTGCCATTAGACGTTATCTACTTCCGATTGTTCCTTGGGGTATGTGATCTGATTCACAGGACCAGATATTATTACGTCAGCAGATTATATGACTTTAGTGCCTAGACCATCTTAATATTACAGAGGGCCATGGTATTACGCAAGTTCAAGTCAATACGGTATCTTAGTTTTAAAAACTGGGGGTGAGGCATACATAGGCGAAAAAAAAAAAACGTTGCGTTTTCTGGAATTTTAATTAAAAAAAACACCCTACCGCTTTCGTCAATCGTTTTTACAATCCTGTATGGATGATAGAATAAAAAGATGTCTGGAGACAACGAAAGTGTCATTCATTATTAAAACTGAAAACTTCGATTGTCTAGGTCTGCCAATCTAAGGTACCATGTTGATCTGAACCTCTCTAATAATATGACTAAATAAACTGGACATATTTTATTGGTTTGAAAATATAGCTTCTTTACCAAATGTCATAAAATTTTAAGCATAGAATAGTATTATAATCTTCAAAAAGCCTGCAAATTTTCATCTAGTTTTGTCCTATCGATCCAAAGATATAAGCATTTCAATATTCAATGCATATATATATATATATATATATATATATATATATATATATATATATATATATATATATATACACGAGGGGCGTGCAATAAGTAATGCCCCTGACCGATTTCCAGTTGTCTGATCTAGCTAAAATTTTGCATGTGCAATGATTTATATCTCTACGGATTATGTGGCAAATTACAGCTCTAAACTAATTGTGGTTTCTGTTTTATAGGTGTTTGAACTGAGTCAGGTGTGAAATGGAGCCTGTTGAATGTCGAGCAGTGATCCGGTTTTTGTATTTGAAAGGACGCACACCACAGGAGACTTTTGATGAAATGAAAAAAAAAAACTTGTGATTGTGGTGATAATGCCCCATCACATGACCTTGTAAAATGCTTGCATCGTGAATTCAAACATGGTCGAAAGTCTATGGAAACAGCTCCCAGACCTATTCAACACCATTCTGCCATTGATGAGGCATCTGTCCGTCAAGTTGAGGCTGCCATTTTGGAAGATCGACGCATTACTATCATTCATGACCATTTGCATATGCATAAGGTGTCTGCCAGATGGATTCCCCGGTTGCTCACACCATTCCAGAAGCGAGAACGTGTCGAGTACTCGAGGATGAATTTGGAGATGTGCCAAGAAGATGAGTCAAAGTTTTTCAAAAGACTGATTACACAGGATGAAACCTGGGTTTATCACTATGATCCAGAGACCAAAGCGTAGTCAATGCAATGGAAGCACTTGGACTCACCACCTCCAAAGAAGGCAAGGGTGCAGCCCTCCGCTGGCAAGGTCTTCTGGGATCGGGACGGAGTAGTGATGACAGATTTCCTGGCAAAGGATACCAAAATTACAGGAGCCTGTTATGCTTCACTTTTAAGGAAATTAAGGGAAGCTATAAAAATCAAGAGGTGGGGCAAGATCAGCAAAGGTACCCTCCTCCTGCAGGACAACGCTCATGTCCACAACTCGCATGTCGCCAGATCAGAAGCACGGGCATGTGGTTATGAAATCCATCCCCATCCTCCCTACTCTCCTGACCTTGCACCCTCTGACTTTCACCTCTTCCCAACCATGAAGTTGTTTTTGAAAGGAAAGCGTTTCCCATATGATGCAGTCTTGATTTCTGAAGTCACGTAGGTGTTGGAGGACCAACCTGGAGTGTTCTACAAAAACGGTCTCCAGAGCTGCATCAAACGATGGGAGAAATGCATAACTCTGGGTGATTCCTATGTGGAGAAAGACTAATAACTGTTCCAAGTTTCGTTGCTCTACTACTATGGCAATTGGGTCAGGGGCATTACTTATTGCACGCTCCTTGTATATATATATATATATATATATATATATATATATATATATATATATATATATATATATATATATATATAATTTTGCCTCCGTGGGATGTGTATTCTTTTAGTTTCATAATAAAATTGTTTTCGACTCATAGAAAATATGGTCATCTAATTAACCTTGTTATATTGGCTTCATATCAAATTTACTCCAGACAGTTTTTTGCGTTGCCATGAAAGATTTCCAATTGTTTTTCTTGATAAGAATATCCTACATATATCTGTGTTAGATTTGTTTGCGTGTGCACAGCACAACACTGTTAATTTTGAAGAGAGAAATATACAAATATTAGCAGGACCTGCGTATTGCCGTTTTCCGGTGTAAAAATGGCACAAAGCCAGAACAGATTTCATTGAAATAATCCAAAACCCTTCAAAAACCAATTAAACTGTAATTTCCTAGCGCATTATCGTAGACTGAGCTCATTTTACTTTATTTTATGAAGTGGTTGGCAAGTTAATAATTGACGTCCCAACCGATGAAAAGCAATGTTAAAATGCAAGTTAATAATTGTAAAAAGTGCTTCCACCCGTCCCCTATAAACGAAAGTAAATAAATAAAATTGTTTACGAAGAATTATTTTAAACAATTGTGAAACAGTAAACAGAAATGTTAAAATACACGCTACTTCATTGTTCTTATAGATGCCGATGCTACAATAAAGGTGAACATACCGATTACATTTGACAATTGTATAAATCCTGATTTATTGTACCAAATTATTATAATATCTATGCGTATGATGATTACCAGGGACGTAAGTTTTTTATTAAATTTTATAAAAAACAAAGTAAAAAGTTATACATATTTTTATGTTTATCTTCACTGAAGAAAATCGGTTACATCTATCGCTCTAAACATATTGCTTACACCTTACTCTAGTCCCTATCTCTACAAATCTACTATCAGACATTGTTTGGAGTACTGTGGTCATATTTACGCTGGCGCAGTTCTATTCCATTTGTAATTAGTCTGTACTTTCAGCGCTTGTACAGTTTAATCAAGACAGTAAAAAATGAAAATATTGAAAAAAAAAAAGGTTGTATTGCACGTATCCGTTTTGGACTGAAGATCTCCAAAAAAAATTCACTTTTTTTCTTTTTTTTTTTTTACACAGGCATCACCACATTATCAAGGCCCAGAGGCCACTCAAGGATAAGGGTTAAAGAGTGTACAGTAGAAATTGGTCAATATAGTAATCATTAGTAATGAAAATTTGGTAAATTTAATAACTTATATGGAACGGCTCATCAAGAACTTATTTACTTTAGACTTGAACACAACCATATTGTAGTCAGCCGGAAAGCAGGAAAACGGAAGACAATTCCACAGGCGTGCAGTTCTAAGAAAGAAGCTTTGTTCATGGAATCTACGTTTAGGTTTAGGCACAGATAAAGAGTGGGGGAAATTATTGATAGTGTTTACAGCTAGACGAGTTTCTTGTGAAAGTTTGGCGAGGGGGGACCATAGATTGAAGCTCAGTTGAACACTTTCCATGAAAATAACGATACATCAGAGACAAACTCGCAACATCTCTTCTGTGAGATAGAGGTTGCAAGGAGGAGAAAAGGACATCTCCTACGAGACTACGAAGTCTATTTTGAACTCTATCAAGGCAGGACAAGTCCTTTCTAGCAGCTCCTGCCCAGATGTGGCAACAGTATTCCATCCTTGGACGTACCTGGCTCTTATATAGGTAGAGAATAGCATCAGCAGTGAGATATCTACTGGATCTATAGAAAGGTCCCACCATTTTTCCAGCGGCCTTGGCAACAGATTTGATATACGTGTTCCATTTAAGATCAGGAGTAATGGTCAAGCCCAGAAGCTTGTCAAAACTTGAGGCCTCCTGAAGACGAGAGCCATTCATTTCAATTGATGACAAATGTGAATTAGAATGTTGATGATGTAAAGAGAGAAGCTTGGTTTTAGATGCATTAAAAGTAACCAGCCACTCCTTTCCCCATTGTACTACGTGCTCAAGATCAGAGGAGAGAGAATTGGAGAGAACTTGGTCGTTTACTGTCTTAGATGTGCTACCATAAATGGTAGTGTCGTCAGCATAAATGTCTACAAATGATGTAAGGATATGATTTGGAAGATCATTAATGTAGATCAGGAAAAGAGTTGGGCCCAGGATGGATCCCTGAGGGACACCGGCATTAATACTGTGAGCTTCTGATTTTTGCCCCTCAACTACTACTCTTATGAACCTATCAGAAAGAAATGATTTAATAATTGAGAAGACTTTTCCAGCTATACCATAGCTAGCGATCTTATGAAGTAAACCCTTATGCCATACCCTATCAAAGGCCTTAGATATGTCAAGAGCAATTGCCCTAGAAAGATTGCCACCGTCGAGAGATTTGCTAATCCTATGCGATATAACTGTAAGGACATCTGCTGTAGATCTAGCAGAACGGAAACCATATTGAGTGTCACTAAGAAGGTTATTTTTGTTGAGATGTTTGATTACTTCTGTATTTAACACAGATTCTAGCACCTTACTCATGACGCACAGGAGACTTATTGGCCTGTACTGAGAGGGGGATGAGCGATCACCTGAATTCTTAAATACAGGGCATACTGATGAGATTTTCCAGGGAGATGGGAAACTATTCTCCTTAAGACAACGTTAAACAGTTTAGTAAGTATGGGCGCTAGTTCAGGTTGAAGTTTTTTGAGTACTATAATTGGAATACCATCAGGGCCAGTTGCTTTACTCGAATCAAGGTTTTTGATTAGCTTGGCAACATCACGTACAGATATACGTATATCACATAGCGTGTTTTCTGATACAGGAGGAAATATTGGAGGTTGGCGGTCTTGGTCGCAAAGGGTAGAATTAGCTGCAAAGTTCTTGACAAAGAGTTTGGCTTTGTCTGATGCTGACGAGATTACCTCAGGTCCATTGATAATAGTCGGGATGGAGCACACGCTTCTATTCAGGATTCTGTTTGCTATTTGCCAAAACTGGTGGGAACCAAGCCTCTGCTCAGCTACTTTGGACTTAACAGATTGAGCATACAACACTCTTGCGTTCCTTATTACTTTCTTACAATGGTTGCTGGCAGTCCTGAAAACGGCTTTAGTTTCCATACATCTATTACGTTTGAAGCAGTGGAAAAAGTGATTTCTGTGCGCAATGGCAGCAGCACATTCTAGAGAGAACCATGGCTGGCTGTTAGGTTTTTGCTGAAACTTTTTAGAGGGTATGAAATGGTCAATACCTACAATTAACCATTCAGTTAGGTCTAATACTATAGAGGACACATCCTTTTTAAACATGGAATGCAGAGGTAGATCAGATATAAATGTACGGAAGCTATCCCAGTCAGCCTTAGTGTATCGATATACTGTACGATGAAGAGGTACGTCTGGGGACTTATTACATTTCATTTTTATCTTAATTGATACAACAGAGTGGTCGGAAGATCCAAGAGGCGACAGAACAGAAACTGAACATAGTTCAGGGCAAGTTGTGAGAAAAAGGTCTAGTAGGCTCGCATACTGGCCGTCATTATCGGGCACACGGGTAGGTTCCTGAACAATCTGAGTGAGGTCATAGGCAATGGAGAAATCATGACAGAACCTCCCCTCATCATCGGTCTTGTTTGAGTGGGTCAACCATTCGACGTTGTGAACATTGAAGTCTCCACATACGTGAATGTTAGCTGAAGGATAAGTAGAAAGGACTTGGTCAATTTTCTCAGATATGCTTTGAAAGATAGTAACTCCGCTGTTGTGGGGGCGATAGAGAGTAAATATAAATGCAGTAGTGTGAGCTAAAGCAACCCGGAAGCACATATAGGGTAAGTTAGGATCTTCCCTGGAGATGTCCCTCCCACATGGAAAGCTATCTTTAATATAGGCACATATTCCATGCCCATGGCGATCTTGGGGGTCAGATTTAGAAGTTAAGTTAGAGTATCCTGAAATTGCAAACTCATCTAGGGAAACAGCCTGTCCAATGCCAGTTTCACTTAAAAATAAAAGGTCTGGTTTAGTCTCCTGTAATTGGGTTTCAACCTCTGGAAGGTAAGAACGAAGACCCCTGATGTTGGAGAAGGAGACATGGTAGTAGGGGTCTACGTTGGAAGTTGGAGAACCGGGTTTAATCGTGTATTTTTTCTTGAAACTTGTCATGATGAAATTTTGGAATTTGTGGACTAGGTCGACAGATTTACTTAGAGCAGGACAGAGAGGGGAAATTAAGAGAGAAAAAGAAACGAAGAATTTTTTTAATTATTTGTAGCTAATGATAAGGTAAAGCCGTAACAATTACCCACTAGTATGGCATCGAGAGGCCCCACCAGAAGCTACTGCATGGTCCAGAATCCATTCACCAAATGGCAATACAGCAGCCCCAGTACTTTGCACCTGCTGATAGGACAGCCTCCTTAGTGGTTAATCCAAGGTTCGGGTCCCTGACTATCAGGCGGATAACGTCAGCCCAGACAAAACGTTTACCTCCAGCACCCTTACTAGTAACATGGCTACAAGGATAGACATAGAAACAGAAAATTTCCGCCATCTCAGCCAACTGTTCGCAAAAATACTGCCAACCTAGAAAACAGCTTTTTCTTCTCCCTTTGTCCGAAAAATCACTCATTTAAAAAAATGAGGACTGAGGGACAAATAAGAAGAAGCGAGAGTAACAGGAGCTGCCGATAACGCATCCACAATGCGTTTTCTACTCTCCATTAAAAAAAAACAAAAAAAAAACTATTAAGTATTGTACTTAATAAAAGTCCAACAGACGTGTTTAAGGGAAAGTATGGTGATAGATTCCCCTCACACGAACTAAAAATGAGTATAATTCGTAATTTTTGCTATCAACTCGGTAGATAAATAAACATATGTACGAGGAAAAAAAAAAAAAGCTAGCATTTAATAAAACAGAAATACACAAATTAAATACTGAAATAAAATGGAGTTGTTAATATTTTAAATCTAAAATAAAAAGCATGATTGAAATCACTTATCTCAACAAAAACAATTCCGTCTCCAAATTGCAAACTGTATTGAAAGAAATTCAGTTAGTAGCGTTCAAAACATTGTTTTTTAAATCAGCCGTTAAAAGAAAATCGTGATTTTATTCTGAACTTAAGCTAGTAACGTTTTAAGAAGCTTACGATATAAAAGAAAAGGCTGATGGGGGGGGGTTCTTCCGAAAGTAAGTTGGTGCCGTTATAAGTAATTTCGAGATAAGATGGAAGCCGGTATTGGACTAGAAAAAAGCTAGCATTTAATAAAACAGAAATACACAAATTAAATACTGAAATAAAATGGAGTTGTTAATATTTTAAATCTAAAATAAAAAGCATGATTGAAATCACTTATCTCAACAAAAACAATTCCGTCTCCAAATTGCAAACTGTATTGAAAGAAATTCAGTTAGTAGCGTTCAAAACATTTTTTTTTTAAATCAGCCGTTAAAAGAAAATCGTGATTTTATTCTGAACTTAAGCTAGTAACGTTTTAAGAAGCTTACGATATAAAAGAAAAGGCTGATGGGGGGGGGGTTCTTCCGAAAGTAAGTTGGTGCCGTTATAAGTAATTTCGAGATAAGATGGAAGCCGGTATTGGACTAGAAAAAAGCTAGCATTTAATAAAACAGAAATACACAAATTAAATACTGAAATAAAATGGAGTTGTTAATATTTTAAATCTAAAATACACTTTGATCGAGTAGTGTTTTTTTTTTACAGCGAAAAAAAAACACGTTTTTATGACAGCACATTGAAGGTAGATATCTTTGATTTTTTTTTAACACGCCATAGGGAGAGAACTCAGTTTAACGTGCCAACACTTCTTCCCCATCTTTAATACTAGCTTTTCTTCCTAAAACTCGATCATAACAAATTGTTTTTTCGCTGTAAAAAAATACTACTTGATGAAATTAAGTGAATTTTTTATTCGGGAACTTCATTCCATAACGGATACGTACAATATAAACTTTTTTCGATATTTTCATTTTTTTTTTTAATGTCTTGATTAAACTGTACAAGTACCCATTTAAGATTAAGGTGCAGAAACCTTCTTCTTCCCACACACTTTTCACAGATTTGATATTGTGAGTCTCTGTCTTTTTTTTTTTTTTTTTGTTCTTCAGAATTGTCAGATCTATTCCCTGCTTCTTTGCTCCAGTTCGTTTAATTCGTTGGTCTATTAGTTTTTATTCACTATTTGAATATCTCATTGTAATACAGTTTCCTGTTTTAGTAACTTCTTTCTAAGATGTACAGGTGAGGCCCCGTGTTTTGACAAGCTTCTGGGTTTGACCTTTACTCCTAATCTGAAATGGAACACGTACATCAAGTCTGTTGCCAAGGTCGCTGGAAAGATGGTGGGATCCTTCTACCGCTCCAGAAGATATCTCACTACTGATGCAATTCTCTATCTATGTAAAAGCCAAGTACGTCCAAAGATGGAATACTGTTGCCATATCTTGGCAGGAGCTGCAAAAAACATCCTATCCTGCCTTGACAGAGTACAAAATAGACTTCGTGGCTTAGTGGGGGGTGCCCTTTTCTCTACCCTGCAACCTCTCTCCCACAGAAGAGACGTTGCGAGCCTATCCTTGTTTTATCGTTATTTCCATGGAAGGTGCTCGTCTGAACTCCAATCTCTGGTCCCCCCTCGCCAATCTTTCACGAAAAATACCCGTCTAGCCGAATCCACTGTGAAAATTTTCCCCCACTCTTTATCTGTGCCTAAATCAAAACGCGGATTCCATAAACAAAGCTTCTTTCTTAGAACTGCACGCCTGTTGAACTCTGTTCCGTCTGCCTGCTTCCCACCGGACTACAACTTGGATGTGTTCAAGTCCAATGTTAACAAATTCCTAATGAACCGCCCCCTTAAGTAAAAACTTCATCAAATCTCCACACTAACGTAATGTACTTGCAATAACCCTTATCCCTGAGTGGCTTCCGGGCCTTGATAAGTGGTGATCACTGTTTAAAAGAAAAAAAAAGGTGTGTCTAAGATTCGTTTTACTTAAAACTAAACTAATCTGCTCTTTCTCTGTCCATCTTTTTCTCTTTCTCTACCAATATTTGCTTCGGTTGTCCATCAATAATGGTCCGGAGGAAAGACATGGTTCGACATTTAATGAAAAGGAATTATATTGAAAAGAAAATGAAATACATAAATACTCCCGACAAACTCGATAAGCAGCTAAATCTCGCCCCTACACAGTAGAGATCCCTAGATGTAAGAGAGCTCTACTCCAGTAGTTTCTTCCCCAGAACCGCTAGACTTTGGAATTCTCTTCCGGGTCCCTGCTTCCCCAACTGTACTGACATACAGATGATCAAGTATAACGTGAACCGACATCTTGCTGCCCAACTCCCTGCATAGTACCCCTGTAGCTTATGTCCCTGATAGTAGCGCCCTACATTAAAGTGATAATGTGTCTTGTTTGGGGTGAAAATATAATAAAAACAAAATACACAAATAAAGAGAAGTGGGCATACGTCAGTGTGACACTCAAGTGTACATGCCGGTGCCCGGAAAACTAGTCCCGGGAAAACTCGTCTCCAGAAAACTCGTCCCCGGAAAACTCGTATCCGGAAAACTCGACCCCGGAAAACGATTTTTCTACTTCGCCGACTATATTGTTTGTTATTTAAATTTATAATTTTATAATCAACATTTATTATCGTCCTGTTAAATTTTTACCGAATAAACAATTCCAAATAAATTAAACAACAAACAACATAGTCGGCGAGGTAGAAAAATCGATTTTACCCTTTTATAAACAACAGTAAATAAGTAAATTCTTTTTATACTAATATAAAAAAAAATATGCGGTCTCGTTTAGGAACATAATAAACGCTTTAAAATAAGTGAAACCACTAAGAATTTAGCCAGTTAGGTAGAAAACGGACACTTAGAAAATCGATTTTATTTAAAGAAAAAAAACATTAAACAAGTAAAAATATTTTTTTTTAAATATTATGGGGGGGGCTATAGTCTATTTTAAAAAAACAATATCTCCTTTAAGAACGATCATAAAATGTGTTTTCAATCGATATTTATTCAATAAGGGACCAGTTTTCCTACCTAGCGAAAGGGGACGAGTTTTCCGAGGTCGAGTTTTCCGGAGACGAGTTTCCCGGGACGAGTTTTCCTAAATTCGTACATGCCATGTGCATACCATGGTGAAACATATTCCACCGATCTTTATAGTAAGTAAAAGAGTTCGTTGTTATCCGTCAGATAGGCACCACGACAGTTTCTCTCTCCTGGACCTGTAAATGAAGCACGTGTGTGCCGGTAGAATTATTCCTATTATAGTTACAAAAATATGATCAGTCCTGTTGCTATATTTGCGTTGGTGAATCTCTGTACAATTTTATGATTTATCATAAGATGCAGAATCTGATCTGTAATTTGATTTAGCCCTTACAACTTCTTCTCTGCAACTTTTCTCAGACAGACATAAGCTCAATTATTTCTATTACAAATACTATTATCGGATGTGTTCTTCAGAATTGGATTATCTATATCACGCTTCCTTTGTTCCAGCTCGTTTGACTCATTGGTCTAGTAGTCCTCCTCAAATCACTGTTTTGATACTTCATCATAATACAGAGTCCTATTCCAATATCTACTTTCCAAGATGTGCAGATTTGTGGTCACTGTTTTTCTCCTACCTATAGTCATGATGTTTTCAGGACTAAGGTCAATATGCATATATTGCTTTTTGCGGTAGTCATCTTTCGTTCTTGGTTGCTCCTTACATCAAATGGCTTCACGCCTTGTCTGATGCAAGCTCCATTAAAAATATAATAAAAAATAAAACTTAAATCATGAGAAAAATATTTTTAAAAAAATAATCTATTGCATGAGGATAACATAGATATCTTTATCCATTAGCGGTCAACAACGAGTAATCCTGCTAGGATCTTATGATTGGTTACCGAAACAAGAGTAAAATAAACAATATATGTTACAAATAAATGACGCATCTCTTATTTAATTGTTGATTTGTTCATTACTTTCAGAGAGAGACTGTTTCCATGGTATTCTGTTTACTTATGGTGAAAGTATGACACGATGAGAAATTTGTTGGTGCAATATTAATTGGCTTAAATTTATTGCAGGAAATCGTATTCATAAATTAGGGATCAACATATTTTAGGGCAGCAAATATTGCCAAATATTATTTTCACAATGATTAAGCCATAAAGCTGAAATGATTTAACAAAATAGTTCAGCATCATCAGGCGAGCATATGAACAAAATAAAAACATGAATAAACAAAACTCTTCCCTTCAGAATAGCATTATACAAACATACCTAAAAGTACTTCTTTTAAACTCCTCGGCCGAACGTTCACTGGGAACATGAATTGGAGCAGTTGCATTGAGAGCATTGCCAGGACTGTTGCGAAGAAGGTAGACTCTCTCTACTGTGCTAGAAAACTACTAACGCCTGAAAGTATCCTGTACCTCTATAAGGCCCCCATTCGCCCATGTATGGAGTACTGTTGTCATATTTGGGCTGATGAATCTGCTACTAGTCTCTCGCTCCTAGACAAGGTTCAAAAGAGAGTCTCCAACCTAATAGGTCCTGAACTGTCATCTAAGCTTCAGCCTCTGTCCCATCGACGAAATGCTAAATCCCTCTGCCTGTTCTACAAGTATTTTAAAGGTGAATGCTACGACGAACTGCAAGCACATGTACCTCTCGACGTAAATACCTCCGACACATCTGACAAGCAGCTAAATCCCACCCATACAGAGTAGAGAACCCTAGATGTAACAGAGCTTTCTACTCCAGTAGTTTCTTCCCAGAACTGCTAGACTTTGGAACTCCTTCCCGAACTGTACTGACATGCAGAATTTCAAATGTAATGTGAACAGACATCTCGGTGCCCAACCCCCTACATAGTACCCCTGTAGTTTATGTCCCTGATAGTAGCTCCCTACATCAAAGTGGCAATGTGCCTTGTTTGGGGTGAAAATGTAATAAAAAAATGTAAAATTAATATTAAAAAGTTAAAAATATTCCATTAAAAACCTCTGCTGTCTACAACTAATTATAGTTTCGTATCTTTGAGTTAATAACTTTCCTCTACCAACAATTCTAATTATCTATAACCTGCATCCTATACTCTATAATCAAAACCAAATGGGGATATTTCAATTCAAAACTACTAAACAAAGAAAAGAAACATTTTAATACTTGTTTTATTTTGGACTTTAAATATTGTGTGTGTGTGTGTGTGTGTGTGTGTGTGTGTGTGTGTGTGTGTGTGTGTGTGTGTGTGTGTGTGTGTGTGTGTGTGTGTGTGTGTGTGTTTAAGTTTGTGTTACAACTTAATAACACAGATATCTTTTGGCAATCAATTATGTAGGCGAGAGTTGGAGTACCAAAAGCAAAAGTCAACAAAAAGGTAGAAGAAAAGAGATCACGCACAATTTTTTAAGACGGCTAAATGGAGGGAAATATTTACACACATCTAATACGAGGCAGGTTTTTTTTACATCGTATAGTCACCACTCATCAAAGCTCGGAGGCCACCCAAGGATAAAGGTTAATGGGTATCATAATGGAAATTTGATAATTTATTTTAGAGGACGCCTTTTTAGAAAATGTTCGCGTTGGTTTTATTATAGTCAGCCGGTAAGCAGCTCCGTGGACGTTCAGTACTAAGAAAAAGCTATACTCATGCAATTTTCGCTTAGATTTAGGCACAGGTAGAGAGTAAGGGGAATTGCTAGTAGTTGTTGTAGCTAGTCGGGTGTTTGTCGTGAAAGACTTATCAGGTGAGACCAGTTGCGCGTTCGTCGACATTAATTAATGAAAATAGACACAGAGTTTATATATAAGGTTGGTGCTAAAACAATATTGTTTTCTCACATATGTTACTTTTATATAAGATTTTTGAATTAATTCCTTGATATATATATATATATATATATATATATATATATATATATATATATATATATATATATATATATATAGCCATGTTATATATCATTTTGAAGCGCGTTTTTCGATCTATCGGATCGTGTTATTCGTTACCGTTCCTTATCTCATCAATCATTTTTTTTCGGGATTTATTGACAGCATGGACAAAATTCAAATCCGCACGATTTTCTTGTTCTAGTTCAAACTAGGCCGAAAAGCTGCCGAGATAGCTCGTGATACAATGATGCGTTTGGCACAGGAACCGCTAATGAACGTGTGACATAACGGTGGTTCAAGAAATATCGCAATAGTGACGAGAGCCTCAAAGATGAAGATGGTCGCGGCAGGCCGACTGCGGTTGATAACGAACATTTGAAAGCCTTAATTGAAGCCGATCCTACGAAAAGTTGTTGTTGAACTCGAGGTCGACTACTTAATAGTCGTTCGGCGTTTAATGCAAATAGGGAAGTCAAGAAAGTTGGATAAATGGGTGCCGCATGAATTGAATGATAATTAAAAAAAATCGTCGTTTTGAGGTGTCTTCTACGCTCCTTCTGCAAAACAAAAACGACTCATTTCTCGAGTGGATTGTGACGTGTGATGAGAAGTGGATCTTCTACAACAATCGGCAACGTTCGGCACAGTGGTTGGATGCCGGAGAAGCTCCATAACACTTCCCGAAGCCGAAATCGCCCCAAAGAAAGGTTATGGTGACTGTTTGGTGGTCTGCGGACGGTTTCATCCATCACATCTTGAAACCGAGCGAAACGATTACGGCGGAGAAGTACTGCCAACAAATTGACGAAATGCAACAGAAGCTCAAATTCTCCTTCATGACAACGCTCGTCAGCATATTGCTCAACTGACGCTGCAGAAGCTGAACGAATTCAGCTACGAGACTCTGCATCATCTGATATATTGATCGGACCTCTCGTCCACCGATTATCAATTTTTAAATTATCTCGACAACTTCCTGCCAGAAAAATGCTTCAAAAGTCGAGATGATGCTGAATTGGCCTTCAATGTCTTCATCACTTCCAGAACTCGGGATTTCTTCGCTAATGGGATGAATACACTTGTTTCTTGTTGGCAAAAATGTGTCGATTTCAATGGTTCTTATTTTGATTAATAAAATTTATTATGAAAGGAGTTATGATCTTTTGAAGTTGAACGTAAAAAAACGACATTATTTTTGCACCAACCTAATACATATACAACCGTCGACCTTAAACAAGAATATTTATACATATTTTTGCAGGCAATAGCTTTTGGTAAAAAAAATGCATTAGATATATGTGTGAGTGCGTACATGCGTGTTGTTGATCTTTGCTGATCAAGTGTGTTGACCGAAATTAATATTTTGTTTAAAGTTGCTACCGAGGTAATTAATGATTGTAGAGTTTGTCTGTTCCTGGTTTGCAATGTTTGTGCTTACCGCGATAAAGTTGGGATTACGGGAAAGTTTATTGCATTACAGCATCGGTTTGCATGTGTAAGGTATACTTTGAGTACGTGACGGAAGTGTCCTATTTGCGTGCTACTTGATAAAAAGAGGAGGGAAAAAGAGAGAGAAAACGAGAAAATTGATATCGCTATCTATCGGATGAAACAGGCGATAATCATGTGTCTCGAAACTGAAATAAAGTGTTATGCATTGAGCTCATGTGTTCGCTATGCGCGGAACTTGGGCTAATGTGTCTCCACAGACCATAGAGTGAAATTCAGTCGAACACCTACCATGAAAATAACGATAGACAGAGAAGAACTGGCAAGGTCCCTTCTATGTGACAGAGGCTTCAGAGAGGGGAAAAAGACATCTCTTACCAGATTTCGAAGTTGGTTTTGTACCCTGTCGAGGCAGGAAAGGGTGCTCTTAACAGCTTCTCCCCAGATTTGGCACCAGCACTCCATACTGGGACCTAATTGTTTCGTATACATGTTGAGGATTTTATCGGCAGTGAGATATCTACTGGAGCGGTAAAATGATTCAAACATTTTTACGGCGATCTTGGCAACGGATTTGATTATGTACTCCATTTTAGATTAGTAGTAAAGGTCAGTCCCAGAAGCTTGTCAAAACAGATCGTTTTCTTTTATTATTATTGTTTTGTTTTTTGTTTTGTTTTTGTTTTTTTGTTTTTTTTTGTTGTCTCCTTTTGCCGACATAAAGAAGGTTTTCGAACCGCAATAGAGACAGACTCTAAAATTTTTAAATGAGTTTTAGAGTCTGCTCTGTGTAACACCTCGAACCACTCTCTTTTATATTTGTCGACACAACATGGATTGTCAACCAAATGCTGGGCAATAGCAGAGTCAAAGGTTGCAGAAGGAGGAAGAATACCAGATCCTCCCATTCCCTGTCTGATTTTAGATGGAACGTTCTGGTTTATAGGAGTTAGCAAATGCAAAGATGTTCGCCCGACATAACCAGCATCGCACTGGTATTTAAATAGATAAACAATATAACTAATTTGGATGAAAGGCAAACTATCTTTGCGAAAAGAAGGAAAATCAGGTCTCGTAGTGTATACCAAACGCAAGGAGCACCTATAAACACTTCTAACAATCTGTTTTGACAATTTAATACCCTTGTCCCACATTCCACGGTAATTTTATATATATATATATATATATATATATATATATATATATATATATATATATATATATATAACTCATTCTTGTTATTTACAGAAACGATATCAACAAAATTACACTGTTTCCCTTGTTTTTTCACCATTAAACACACTACGTATATATTGGTGATGTTTCAAAACGTCGCATTCCATATATCTATAAAAGTGAACGTGTCTGTCTGTGTGTCTGTGTACGTTTCCTTGCGCAATAACTCTGTCAATTTTTAGTCTACAGACTCGAAATTTGATATATAGGGTACTGAGATTTGGGAAAATCTATGTGATCGGTTTTCAGCCAGAAATTTGGCTGTTAAGGGGTCAAAGTTCAACGATTTGACCTTTGAGAACTCCTCCGCCAATTTTGGGTCTAAACAATTGAAATTTTAGATATAGATTCCTTGGACATGGATCTAACTTAATAACTCGATTTCTGCCTAAAACAATAAACTTTAAGGGCTCATAATAGAGGTCAAAATTTAAAAAATCTTTTTTTTGTTGTTTTTTGGGTTTGCTTTTTTTTTTTTGTTTTTTTTTTTGCTCAGCATACACCTCCAAACACCCGGGCAACGCCGGGCAACCATGCTAGTATATTTATATATTGAAAAGTTTGCTCCCCAAATATTTGCGTCTTTTATATTAAGCTTTCTCCTATTAAAAAAGTAAATAAAAAACAAGAAACAATTAAGAAAATACGGATGTTAATTATTTTATCATGACGGCAACTACGACGTCGTCTTCCTCTAAACATCAGGAAAATTGAATTTCTAAAAATTAAAAAAAAAACTAACAAAAACAATTAGCAAAATACGGAAGTTTAATACGCGTGTCACCTTAGTCCAGTGGTAACGTCGCCATCTTTCTGTGCTAGAGTTTTGCTTTCGGTTTCGATTCTAGATGATGCCACCTAAATACTTTTTTTACTTTCAAAAAATCACGAATCTATGATAATATATACGAAATCTAGACGGATTAAAATATCATATTTAAGTGTATTTAATGCCCGGGCAACGTTCCCCACCTCCTAGTATAATATATATATATATATATATATATATATATATATATATATATATATATATATATATATATATATATACAAGCGGGGAGAAGGGCGCCCGACTTTGCCCGTTCATGAAATATGCTTAAATATGATATTTTAATTTGTCTGAATACCCTATATACTAAAGTTCGAATCTGTAGATCAAAAATTCGTTAAGTATTTAGGTTGGGTAGTGTCCTCATACACCCACATTCTAACCTTTTGTAGATATATAGATATATGTTATAAAAATATCAATTAAAACTTTTAATTAAATTTGTATATATATATACAAATTTAATTAAAAGTTTGAATTAATATTTTAATTATATATATATATATATATATATATATATATATATATATATATATATATATATATACACGCATTTGAGTGTGAAGGTAAACCCGTGTCGACCAGTACGTGTCCTTTTTTTTCTCATTAAAGTCGGTTGGTTTCCGTATTCCATTCTTCGTCTGTATTAATAGATTAAAACAGGTTAACTGAAGACACACATAATGTCACACACATAATGTACTTTATACGTAGAAATAGAAGGATGAGAAATGGCTGTATTCTTAAGTAATATACGCTGATGGTGGGTGGTGGGATCATATTCAAGCTTAGTTTGTCTAATTAGAGTACGACAATGAAGATCTTTTAATTATTTTTTAATTCAGAGTGTAAAAGCTAAAACCTGAAAAAGAACGGTATTCAGTCTTTTCTACCTTCCCGTCGGTATTCTCCTGTAGAGGCGTCTCAGACGATCATCAATATACCAATACCCCCCCCCCCAAAAAAAAAGAACCGCCTGAATCTAAGCATAATCAAACTCCTCTCTCATGTTAGCAAGCTTCGGAGTAAAAAATAAATAAATAAATAAGGTTTCGAGTTTAAGGGGAGAATAGTGGGAAAATAATGCGTGGAAGGAAACAAAGCAACAGAGTAAAAAAAAAAAAAAGCATAAATAAATATTTTTTAATTTATTTTTTAAAGAACAGTATTCACTCTTTTCTACCTTCCCGTCGCTATTCCCCTGTAGAGGCGTCTCAGACGATCATCAATATACCAATACCCACGCAAAAAAACAAAAAAAAAGAACTGCCTGAATCTAAGCATAATCAAACTCCTCTCTCATATTAGCAAGATTTGAAGTAAAAAAAAAAATAAATAAATAAGGTTTCGAGTTTAAGGGAAGAATAGTGGGAAAATAATGCGTGGAAGGAAACAAAGCAACAGAGTAAAAAAAAAAAAAGCATAAATAAATATTTTTTAAATTATTTTTTAAAGAACAGTATTAAGTCTTTTCTACCTTCCCGTCGCTATTCCCCTGTAGAGGCGTCTCAGACGATCATCAATATACCAATACCCACGCAAAAAAAAAAAAAAAAGAACTGCCTGAATCTAAGCATAATCAAACTCCTCTCTCATTCATATTAGCAAGCTTTGAAGTAAAAAAAAAAAAATAAATAAGGTTTCGAGTTTAAGGGGAGAATAGTGGGAAAATAATGCGTGGAAGGAAACAAAGCAACAGAGTAAAAAAAAAAAAAAAGCATAAAGCTCGTTACTTACTTACCAAAAAGCCTGCAAATCAGCAAACAGGGATCTGATGTCGCTGTGCCGCAGAACACGGAAATTTACGCATTTAAAAGGTTTGCAAACGGACGACGCACATTAGCGACAGCGAATACCTTTATCGACACAATGCAAAAAAGGGAAAGGGGATATTGACATTTTCTGATTATATATATATATATATATATATATATATATATATATATATATATATATATATATATATATATATATATATATATATACTAGAAGATGTATCCGGCTTTGCCCGGTATTAAGCGTAACATTAAATTCCTTTAACAGGAATAAAATCTTAAAAATAAAAATGAAAAAACGGAAAGAAACTGAGATATGTGCATGCGAGTATGATTTTTTTAGTTCATTTCTTGTAAGTAAAAAAAAAATGCGCGAGCTGAGATCGAAACCCAAATCTAAAGACAGAGAATCAAGGACGATATCCATTGGGTCACCTTGACATGACTGTACTTCCATACGTCGTGAAACAGTTGACAAACCGATACAAATCCGATGACTTCCAAGTACCAATTTTTCTAGTCTGCCCACTTAGCAGATCTTTATTTTTCCGGATGAAAACGGATTAAAAAGTTCTCCACGTGTCTGAACACCCTATATACCAGTTTCAAGACTGTAGATTACAAATTCGTTGAGTAAATAGGTTGAGAAGTGTCCCCCCACACACAAACATTCTCATATATATATATGCATGTATGTATGTATGTATGTATGTATTTATCTATCTATCTATGTACCATGTAGAATTCAAAAGTAATTACTCTCTTTGAACAGAACGAACACTTTTTTTTCGATTTTTCGGATGGTTAATCGCGTATACTTGTTAAATTGTTGTATGAAGGTTTGATGTTCCATTCTTCATGAGTACTTTCGATTGATCCATTCAATCGTCTTCGGGTGGTGTATTAAGCCTTGTTTGGTCATCTCAGCCGAGTTTGACGAACAGTGCAGCAATATATATATATATATATATATATATATATATATATATAATAAATTCCACAGCCAAACAACGTCGCAGCTCACAAGAGCCATGACAGTAAACGAACCGGAAGTCCAAGACTCGAGTTTCGTCCTCATTTGGGCTCATCAGTTGGACACGAACACTTTATTATATACAATCTCTCACATTCTGAAAATCCTATTATAAAGTTGCTCGTTTGGTTAGCATTGCTGGATGGCGTCGTCCTTTCGAATTTAAAAACTCCTACTTGTGAGACATCGGCTTGGGTTATTGACTGGTTGGATGACCGCATCCATTGTCGAGACGAAGTAGGTTCATTTCATAGTCGGATTTCGGCGCGGTTTGCTGGATCTGTGTTGGTTAATAGAAATTATTGTGTGCGGGGCGTTTGCTCAGTTGGTAGAGTGCTTGCCTTGCATGCAAGAGGCTCGGGTTTCGAATCCTGAGTTCGGATTTGTCTAACTGATGAGCCCAAATGAGGGCGAAACTCGAGTCCTGGACTTCCGGTTTGTTGACTGTCATGGCTCTTGTAAGCTGCGACGTTGTTTGGCTGTAGAATTTATTATATACAATCTGTCACATTCTGAAAATCCTAACATATATATATATATATATATATATATATTTAAATAAATATTAACTATTATTTATATACCTACAGACCCTAGACTGTCACGCTTACGCAATCATCAGTGTAGGAAGTGATAATTACTGTTGGTCGGTAGTTCGAAACCAGTCACAAAGCCACCGTTGAATTTGTAGGGTAGTATCTTTTCTCCAGGACACTAGTAATTAACACATTAGTGGCGGAAAATTAAGTACTTATAAATTTAAGATAGTCGTCCGATCACACTGCAAAGTTGGAAGGTTGTATTTGCGTTTGACAGGTTTTTCTCCATTCTCCGAGGATGTCTCACCATTAATTTCTTTTAAAGTTTTTATAACAATAATATTTTCCAAATAAATATTGATAATTATGTATGTATGTATGTATGTATGTAAAATATATGTATGTGTGTGTGTGTGTTTTTATTTTTCTTCCTTTGAAGATTGTAATGCCGGGTATGGGGCAGCCAAACCAGCTGCCAACATTGCCCCGCTTTTTTATTGAAACCAACCGAGAGCGTTTTTAGTATCCTCGCTGTTCCCTTAAGTGCAATTGTCTGAATCTCTTTTGCACTTGGTTCACCAGGAATATTAGTTAGGTATGACTTCAGGTTCTTCTTCATAAGTCCTGTGGCACCTATGATAACTGGTATGATCGATATCCCGTTTAGGTTCCAGTTTCTTTTCATATCATACATGAGACCTTGGTATTTGGTCTGTTTCTCTCTTTCAGCGCTGTTAAGACCGCCATCATTAGGAACACTCACTTCAATCAAGGTTGCAACTCTCTCGTGTGTGTGTGTGTGTGTGTGTGTGTGTGTGTGTGTGTGTGTGTGTGTGTGTGTGTGTGTGTGTGTGTGTTTAATAAAATATGTTGAGAAAAACTTTACCAAGAGTTGAACACATATTTATTATTCGGAAAGGAAACATAAATAGAGGTGAAAGTCCATAATCCGCCGAATTTCGAAGAAATACTTTCCTTCTCGTCAGACGGTAGGAGTTAGCAAAAGCATAAAAAAAATTTTGCCTGTAATCTATTTAAAGAAACTAAGTATATATATATATATATATATATATATATATATATATATATATATATATATATATATATATATATATATATATATATAGTGAAGTGACTAAAGTTGCAATGGTGGAGCAAACAAGCTATGCAGTTTCATCTTTATTGGTTTAATATAAACGTGTATTAGTGTGTACGATTGTACACATACACGCATATATATTATAATATTTTACATTTAAAATATTATTACTTGCGTTAGAATGTCAAGTGACGTCTCCGTGTTGCAATTTTTCGGGTAGTACTCTCCTTCGTCAGGCGTGTGTTCGATGTTCAAATTTGTATGACGATTTTTATTTAAGCTGAAGAAATTCCGCCGAAATTGGAAGGCAAATTGACTTGTTTGTTCCACCATTACATCTTTAGTTGCTTCAATTTGTGTCGATCCGGTAAATCCCTACATTGTTCTGCACTTTATAAATCTAAATTTATTTTATATACACGTTAAACAATGCTTCAAGCAAAGTACACTAAACTCTTATCTCCTATATAATAAAATGACCGCAGAAATTCCACTGTGGATCAAAATATCGTGGGGTTGCAACAACAGATGCTATATATAAATTCAATCCATCTAGCCTAATAGTCACTATCTTATGTAGCATCTGAACGCCATTATAGACACATTCAGTCGTGATAATAAAATGCTACATTGCAACACCATCACAGTCGCATAAACACCATCACAGTCGCAACATCTTTAAAGGAAAGAGTTCCTATTTTTCTCCCTAAATATTTAGTTCTAACACTGCTACTAGTTGTCACCGGGACCAATTCTACATTTTTACACAGTTTGTAACTGGCTCATAGATGCATAGACATAACATAATCTTTCCGATTTCCGATTAATAAATAATAACGGCCCCTCGCAAATTCCGTCCATTCTGATTAGCTGAGCTCATTGGCTGAGCTCTGAAAATTCTCATAATTCGGAATTCTATTCTTCTCTTTATAAACTAACGATTAATAAAATTAAAAATATAGCGTCACTATAGACATTATTTAGCCCAGCGATTCGGCTGGTACAAAAACACAACTTTAGTTGTTAAAACAATTGCATAAAAAATAATAAATGTAAATATATACAACAAAATGCAACTTTTCTGGGGACAATAAATATCCAGTAAATTTACACGTGCAGTCATGTGCTTCTGTTCGTGTGTTCGTGTGTTCGGTTCAACGTGCGTTTGTTAACAAAAACACAACTTTTGTTGTTAAATACTTTGCAAAAAGAAATATAACAAATGTAAATAAACAATACAAACTGCAACTCAACCCCAAAATACAACATCGCAGGTTTATTTGCTCTTCTATATTTTATATTTGCAAGTTTTATTAATTATTTTTGGTAGGTTTTCCATGGTAGGTTTATTTACGTTATGTGAAAGCGTGATATCCTCATTTACGGAATAATAGATCTACACACAGATTATAATATATTTACATCTGACATGTTATCAGATATCTGTGCCAGTTATGGCCCCTGAATAATGGCGTCCAGGTCTGAAACATTTGCTAACGCACATTTTGTTAACTATAGCACTGTGTTCATCTTGGTAATAACCGGCCGAGATGGCTACAAAAGTGACCTCTTTTGCAGGAGGAGAGACACAAGGTTAGGTGGGGTTTGAAAAGTCAACATATTAAGTATATAAACATTTATATAAAAAAAAACGTCTATCCTCGCATTATCCTGCTTCCTATAAACCGAGATTTCTTTTAGAATGTAAACAAAGTCTAACGCAATCATTCTTTTAAATAATAAAATGCAATCATCGTTACTAAACGTCATTGTGTTGTTTCGTAATCCACCTCACAAAATCATTAACTTTCATCCTTGAATTCATAAACGCGTCTGTACGCGTATCGTTTTCGCATACGCCATTCTAAATAAAGACAAATAATTATATTTTGGACCAGTCAGAAAACTTTCAGACTTTATTTGAAACGATTTCTCTGGGAAATACTCAAACCCTTTAAAAGCCAGATTTTTTTTTTTTTCAATAAACCAATGGAACCCAGTTGACCCGAATGTGCGGATCAGTGTCGCTGGCGCCCCACCCTGGGAGCTCATCTCCACATTTCCTTCCACTCACACACACGCACAAACATTAACGAACACACAGACACACACAATTCATCACATTATCGTTTGCAAATTTGTATGAACTTTATTCATTGAAATATTCCAATCTATTTCACTGACCTCCAATTATAATACAAACACAAATGAACATTAACTCTTATAAACAACTTTAAATGAATTATAATTTATTAAATTGAACGAAGAAGTTTTGAATACGATTTTCCTGGTCTCTGAAACTCACGGCTCTTAATTAATTGATCCAGATGTTGGGAGCCTTTTGAACAGCGGTGTCACCACTTTGTAGGATGCTTGCTCGACATTCACCGATGCCTGGTATCACAGTCATGATGAGAGTATAGGTAAATGTTTCCCAATCCCCAACAAAAATATGAAAATAAAAGGGTGTCAGAAATGGCATTAAGACAAAGGCGAAATTTAAAAGTTCAATATGATTTTTTTATTTAACAATATAAGAAAGGCGAATGATGTAACTGTGTTTATGTATTTGGGTTTGTATTACTGTACACATAGATTCGAAAAAGTTGTCAAAAAACAAATATATAACAAATAAATGTTATCAAAGGCAAGATAAGTTACTTTTCTACCAAACTGGATATATTTTTCGTATTTTTATTCAATGTAACATGTTTATTCAGCTCGAAAAGCATACAGTGTTTACCGATGTATTGGAACATTCAAGATGGCGTCTGATTCTTTCTTTAACACGGTAAGTTTGGGAAAAGGTGTTATAAATAAAAAAACGAATAAAATACTGTTAAAAACTCGCTCAATATATGTTACCGTGACATAGGTTGACATATATTCGGCAGGGTTTTAATAGTAGTTTGTATAGTTTATTATTTATAACACCTTTTCCCAAACTTACGGTGTTAAAGAGGGTGTGAGACGCCCTCTTGAATTTTCGAATACATCGGTAAACACTGTATGTTTTTCGAGCTGAATAAATATGTTACATTGAATAAAAACACAAAAAATATATCCAGTTTGGCAGAAAAGTAACTTATCTTGCCTTTGATAACATTTATTTGTTATATATTTGTTCTTTGACAACTTTTTCGAATCTATGTGTACAGTAATACAACCCCATGTATTTTTATTTGTGCGTGTGCTGGTTTAGCACGAGACATGAAAGTGATAAAGCTAAAATGTTCAGGAAAGGAGTACTTTGGCAATAAAGTTAATGTTTGTAACATCTTGTATGGTCGCTAGGACTCTATGTATGCATTTGTATTTAATCTGATAGGTTTCGTGAAGAGTTCGTTGATAAAGAGAAAAGTGTTCCATGTATTTAAAGATAGAATTGACACATTGCCGACCGGATGAAGGAGACGATAGTTCCGATGTTCGTGTGCACACGTGTTTACAGCCAGTAGTCGTCGGAACAAACGAGAAAGAAAAGGCAAAGTCCCCATTGTGTTGACGTGGGTGAGTACGAGTTGTATTGATGTATGTTCTTTAGCGCGACAAAGAATTTCGTTTCAAGGTACCGCACGTGGAAACAAACAGTAGTTAGAAGAGAAGTTTGTTTTGTACTCACGTTAGGCCTGGTAGCCAAAGCGCCCACCCACCCACCCCAGGCGACGTTTGCTGTTGAGCAGACTAGCTAGAAAACGAGTTAATGGTTTCCGGTTTTGCCTTTTATATACTCTGTCACGTGATAGAGAGCTGGCTTCTGATTGGACAAGCCACTTAATATTTGTAGCGAGTCGCTACACTTTATAGGTGTATCAGAATTTTTGTAGGAATTTTTGACACCCTTAACACGAAACTGCGAATAAAATATAAAAAACTCGTAATTTCTCTTTTAAAAGTGGCTTGTTTATTTTCTTTATGGAGTATACTTCCAAAATAAACTAATAAAGTTGTTTTAAAAGTAATAGAAATATATTTTTTTTATTTTTTAAAAAACAGTAATGAATTTTACGAACTCAATATTTTTCAATTTTTAAATTTTAAAAATCTATCAAAATTTTTCTATTGATTCTATTTTTACGATATTTTCAGGGTCAATGTGAAATTTTATGTTCTTTCCAAGAAACTGATTATAATATTTTAGACAAACGTTTTTTTTTATTCATGCCCCTCCATTTTCAAGTGTCTATTAAAAAGTAAATAATTAATTTACTCACCAAAGTTTTATATATCACAAATTGAAGAGAAAAGGTCAATAAATAATATATTCAAATTTAAAACAAAAAAAATAGTGTTTTTTAGAAATTTACCTGTAAAGTTCGAAGTTTAAACCCTTTTTTTTAACCACGTTGTTTTTTGTTTTTTTTAATGAAACCTTGGTACTTGTTCCTTTAATTGAAAAAAAAAATTAGGCCTTGAATTACATTTTTCGAGTAATTATAAGCTTGGAAAGACAGGGGTCGAATAATTCACGCTCCCCATTTTGAAATGTCTATTAAAAAGTAAATAATTAATTTACTCACCAAAGTGTTATATATCACAAATTGAAGAGAAAAGGTCAATAAATAATATATTCAAATTTAAAACAAAAAAGTAGTGTTTTTTAGAAATTTACCTGTAAAGTCCGAAGTTTAAAACCTTTTTTTAAAAAAAAAAAAAACGTTGTTTGCTTTTGTTTTTTTGTTTGTTTTTTTAATGAAACCTTGGTCCTTGCTCCTTTAATTGAAAAAAAATTAGGGCTTGAATTACATTTTTCGAGGAGTTATAAGCTTGGAAAGACGGGGTGGAATTATTCACTATTTTTCATGAAATTTCTGACACACCTATCGCTACACAGACTTCCTCTAATGTCACAGCTAATGAACACTCCTGTTTTTACAAGAACTAACGAAATTCCTGAACATTCTATGTTTTCATATTGTTGCAAACCTTACATTTTAAGCATATATAAATTATCGCTTTTGTGAATATGTGCCTTCTTAACTCATTTTGTATTGTTTATCATATGACAATGTATCTCATTTTTTGTCACATTTGATTATAAAGCTTAAAAACCTTGTCAATGAAAATATTTCTATGAATCCAGCATATCCCCAAAATTCTTCTCTCTTTACAAAATACCCTAAAGTAAAACCTCCAAAACCGGCGTGGATAACTGCCCCAAAACCAATGACCGCCTCCCTAAAACTGGTGAACGAAAACACCATAAACTGGCAACCTCCAACCAAACGTTGTAGCGGACGGTACTTGAACAGATTTTTAACCGGACCTATTTAAGCGTTCGCTCGGCTTTGCTCGGAACATGACGATAATTGCTCGGATTTGTCTGATCAGCCACTCACAATGAACGGCAACGAGCAGACGACTTACGGATAAGTACTAGAAGAGAAAACAAGCAAAAAATACAAAAAAAAAAAGAAACTATATGTAACATGAAAAGCATAAAGGCACACAGCAATATGAATTTATTAATGTTAGGCAAACAACTGCAAACGCCCGAAGAAGTTGTTTTATTTATTTATTTATTGATTCATTTATTTTTCAAAATAAGAAATTCATCGAACGACAAAACGAATTGGATTACATATGGCGTTAGATGCATCAATGCATCATTGCAAAGAGAAGCTCCGGTAATCGACGGTGAACAAACCTTGTACAATTTTTTTTTATTTATTTACTTTTTGACAAAAAAGAAAAACGGTTTAAGAAATTGAATCTTTTTTTAACCTTATCTTGCAATTTTCTTTAAAAAAAATTTTTTTTGAACAAAACAAAAAATACTTGAAAATAAAAAAAATGCTTCTTTGATTCTTAAAAAAAAACTTTAAAAGACAAAAAAATATACATAATTTGTTTTGAAAAAAAAAAAACCCTAACTTTTGTTTGCTAAACATGAATTATCAAAAATGAAAAATAAAAAAACACACAAAAAAAAATAGCTATAGTAAATCCTCCCCTTCATAAAAAAATATGTTTGCTACGAAACCTTAAATGAATAATAAAGCAAAATTACAGCAGGTCGGGCTTTTTTCTTTTTTTCTACGATTTCCATTTATTTTACAATTTTTCTGTTTCGTACCGTTGTAAAGATTTTATCATCGGCGACGCTCGGCATAATCCGGTGGTTGACGTCATGTTCCTGGCAAAACCGAGCGGACGCTTAAATACCCCTGGTTCAAAATCGGTGCTAGTGCACTTATTTATCTGCGCTATTTTTTAAATCGTATTTTCAAGTTTAATTAAAGTTTTACGGTATCTGTCTTTATAAAATTGTAAGGTTAAAGTACAGAATAGGTACAAAACACTCTTCTCTCCCCATGTTAAGAATGGCTTCCTAAATAATAACGTTATTATTTCAGCACGGATCAATAAGTGCACTAGTACCTCAGAATCTGCACAAGTACCGTTGTAGCTCTTTATAGTATTTACCTCCCACCCTCCCTTCCCCGCAGGAAGATGTGACACATGGCCAAAAAGTGGAATTAAAAGCCAGGACTCAAGACGTAGAGCACTCTTGCCTACAAAAGTGCCTTAGCATCCGTGTCTTCATTGCCGGGAGGGGCCTCTTAGGTGATTGTCAATAAGCCAACACCTTACAAGATGTGAGAGCAAAAAAATACATTTACAGATCCATTTTATGTAAATACCATTTGGCGAAACCATCCATGAACAAGGTTTGGTATCCGTTCTAGTGTTGCACTTCACCTTTTCTGTCCTCGGTCCGTGAAGTAGAAATCCTCCATGACGGAGATAATTTTAATTTTTGTTCCTATTCAGAGTGCCCTTTTGGGACTAAACTGGATTTCCCCCACATTAAAAACCGACCCTATATCTAATTCTGCCCTCGCTGGGAGGCTGGTTTGGTTTGGTTTGGTTTGGTTGTGGTTGTTTTACGGCATATCAACCCTTTTCAGGTTATTTAATGCCACATCCAGTTATTTTGAAGAAAAGTTTTTTTTGATAGAATATATTTGTTTTGCTTTTTTTTTGTTTTTTTTGTTTTGTTTTTTTTTTCAAGTCGGTTTCTATTTAACCCTAACAGGTACTACCACTCCGAGTCAGAGTGGACCTGGGAACAATAGCAATTAAAAGGTGGCTCAACACTCCCCAAAGCCTGCAAGCTGAGGCCTCACCATCGGATATAGTTTAAGGTCATATCGAGGACCTCGTTGTGAAGCAAGCAAATGGGAACATGATTATCATTCAAAGCAGTTGTCGTCATAAAGCATGAATGGTTTTTTGATACTACGTTTATCCTTCATAGCGTTATCTTTTATGACGTCTTCCATTTGCAAGTAGAGTATCATGAAGTTTCTCGCGCAAGGAATATTTACGGTTTTATTAGTACACAGCTAATAAAGCCAGGATGATTTGTTTTAATTCTTAGTGCTTGCATTATCCCTCCCTGTATGGCTTAATATTTTTATTCTTTAACAATGAAGAAACATATTTACCAGGAAACGCAGGGACCCGCATCAAAACCTCAGGATAATTTTGTCCAGAAAACCTCCACGTCAAAATGTTCAAAAGAAATAAGAAAGATGGCGACTGTCTCGTCGTATTCTGAAAGTTGTGACAGTGACTCGACCTATACCACAGCTCTCGACCTTTTACAACAGGATCAGATTTATGAGCTCAAATCTATAAAACCTCCCAAATCCAACATTTCTTCTCATGCTAAAGAAGATACAGACTTGATTTCATTTCCTTATAATGTTGAAGACGAGCACTCAGAATTGGGCGAGGAGTACATCAATACCGAAGAAGACGAAGCAAGAAATATCTGCGCAGGAATTAATGTTCGAGCATTGGTCCGGTTTTTCGATCAGTTGGCGATATGTAACGGACAGATACTTACAGGACGGTCAATCACAGGAGAATCTTCTCGGAAAACCACGACCCAAAGGAATACTGGAAACGAAAAACTAAAATCTGTTACTACGATGACAGCTTACCGCAACGAAAATAATCGTATTACTAAAAGAAATAATACTAATTCCCGTGGGGGTATGCATTCTACTAGCACTAGGGACCACACCTATTGTAAATTGCCGTTGAGCCCGGACATCGATGAGACCCTTACAAATTCGAATACAAGAAGAGGGGGCTGTGAGGATGTATTTGAGAAAGATGGACGATTTCGAAAGGCCTGTATGTCTCGAAGAAAAATAAAAGATAGAGACAAGTTGAAAAAAGCTCCTGTGAGCAAAGATCGACATAATTCTAGTACGATGACGTGTAACAAGAACCAAAACCGAACAGTTACTCCACGACTCGATGATGGTGCTGAAACCAACATAACCACAAGACGGAATATGCATGGCAAAAAATACACTTCCGTCTTGAGACCAATGTCAAAGCACAATTGCGTTCCTGTCACAAAAAATAACGACCAAGAAAAATCATATTTTAATCCAAGTGTTTCAAATACAAGGCATGGTAATCCGTGTGTGGATGGTACCCCAAAACGAAACGGGGTGGCTGGGGGTACGTATCTTCATTCACGTTCAAAAGACTGCGTTGATCCGATGATGCGGTACCAGCAAAATGGTAATTTGATATCATCAAGGGATTGTTTAGATGGCGAGACTAAATATCAAAAGATAAAGAGAGAATATCGTACACCATTATTTTATAATCGTCTGCAGCATTCTGGGCATTTAGTACAAAATCCACCGCGACCTCCTCCTTCTCCATCTTCTTCCAATTCTTCGTATTCATCACCCGCTGTTTTGGGATATAACAATGATGAACATCAAAGTTACCGTTCAACGTGGTATTCGACAGAAAACCAACGCAAAAATGACTGCCTTTCACGCGGGTTTCATCAATATACGAATGTTAACACGAACGTGCAAAATAAAAACCAAACAGTTGAAGGCCAAAACTTAACCTATGACCTCACTTCTGAAGCGTGTTCAAATAGTATGTGTTTGAGCGAAAATAGATCCATCGATTACGTTGATCGTCGTCATAATGTTCAACGGGAAGAAAGAAAAGATGAAGAAGAAACTAAATCAAATCCAACGACAAAGCTCTCCAGCACGGCTTACCAGTTTAGTTCAACCCAAAGTCCATCTCGTCGCACTGTCGTATCCATAAGGATCAACTTTAATCTGAATCACCCGGATTAACATGTAACTGCTTTATTTTAACGAAACCGTTTGAGAGTAATTCCGAATCTTTATTTTACTCTAAATAATTTACATGACAGAAATAGAATTTAACAATTTTTTTTTCTGCAAAAAAAAATCGAAAACGGATTTAATTTCAAGTTTTATTTCAACAATGCACAGAAATAAAAGATTTATAATAAATGTTATGAAAAAAATTATGAGTTTCAGGTAATTGTTGAAGTAAGTATGAAGGTTATCTAGCGTAAAAAATAATTCTGTGTCGGCAGTAAAAATGTTTTTTGTTAAATATTATGGTACTTCTACAGTTTAATCAAGACATTTTAAAAAATGAAAATATTGAAAAAAGGTTATATTGTACGTAAAAAAATTTCACTTTGATCGTGTATTTTTTTTTTTTTTTACAGCGAAAAAACACGTTTTTATGACAGCACATTGAAGGTAGATATTTTTTAATTTTTTGAACACGCTACGGTGAGATAACTCAGTTTAAAGTGCCGACACTCCCTCCCCATCTTTAATCCTAGTTTTTCTTCGTAAAAATCGAACCTTTTGCTCGGTATCATAACAAATTGTTTTTTCGCTGTAAAAAAGAAACTATGGCATGAAAAGTCATTTCAACATGTAATTTTTTTATTTTTAGCTATTTAAGTGGAGAAAATCACATTTTGAATGTGGCCAAAGTTCGTTAACCAAAGCCAAGATGGCGGTAAACCGGCTGCTCAAAAAAAAAACGTCAACTCAATGACCTAAAAATCGAATTGCCGGAATATGAAATGAAAAACACGACCGAGCAAAATTGAAAGTTTCAAACCGTATTGAAAACTGAAGGCTACTTTGAGAAACAACCATAAAAAATATTTTATTGAAAACAATGTGTTAACAAAAATAATTTATTTAGAAAAAGGAACTGTCATTTTATTTAAAAAAATATTTTTTTTTTTAGATTTAATGTTTTTATAAAAATATTTTATGCACCAAAAACAGTTTTTTATAAGAATATTTTATTTAAAACAATCTGTTAATAAAAAATAATTTATTTAGAAAAAACAACTGTCATTTTAAGTTTTAATCATTTTTTTTTTTTTAGAATATGTTTTTATAAAATGAATAATATATCTTATAAGCGCCATTGATTTTTGTTCTGTGAGGTACTGTTTCCTGGAATCAATTTCTCGTTTCATTGCGCTGACAACGTTTCATCTTTTTTTTTTTAATTTGCAAGGTAAAGGCTTTTCATGAAGGTTCCATAACAGACAGTCATCTTTGCTTTGATTCATGGATTTTGGACACATTTAAAATGTGATTTTCTCCACTTAGATAGCTTAAAATAAAATAATTTTTAAGTCGAAATGACTCCCCATGTCATTATATTTAACAAAAAAAAACAAAAATTTTTACTGCCGACGCAGAATTATTTTCTACGATAATCATCACGATAACTTTGGAGATTACCGAGTGTTATTTTTTTTAAATTACATTTTTCTGTTTTATTAAAAACAAATGATTAATATTAAAGAATTTTTAGATGAGGATTGATAATATACATTATTTGAATCGTTAGGACTACTGTTCTGAAACGGTATATCATACCGACCTGAACCCGAATTAATTACATTGAGATCATTGCCAAGGCTGCTGCTAAAAAGGTGGGCTCTCTCTACCGTGCTAGAAAATTACTTACACCTGAGAGCCTCTTATATCCCTATAAAGTTACCATTCGCACATGCATGGAGTATTGTTGCCACATCTGGGCTGGTGCGTCTACAACTAGACTCTCATTCTTTTCTTAAACATGGTCC
Source organism: Euprymna scolopes (assembly GCF_053919585.1). Taxonomy (NCBI): domain Eukaryota; kingdom Metazoa; phylum Mollusca; class Cephalopoda; order Sepiida; family Sepiolidae; genus Euprymna; species Euprymna scolopes. The sequence goes on from NC_136510.1 coordinate 40,143,070, forward strand.
TAGGAAGAGTCTCCGATGCAATGGATCCCGCACTATCAACAAAGTTCCAAACTCTGGTCCATCGCCGCAATGTTGGATTCCTGTGCCTGTTTTATAAGTACTTTAATGGAAGGTGCTCGGGTGAATTCATAGCACTTACGCCCCCCCCCTTCTCGACGTACATACGTTCGACTAATCAGACAAACAGATCAAATCCCAGCACTTCACTGTAGAAGTAATTATATTATATGCCGGAAATCCTTCTACAGTTTCTGCGGTGCTTATGCACTTATGTTACCGTGCTATTTTTAAATAGTATTTTCAAGTTAAATTCAAGTTTCACTATCCATTTTTTATTAAGTTGTTAAGTGAAAGTACAGAATAGATACAAAACACCCTCCCTTTCCCATGTTAAGAATGGCTTTCAAAATAACAATAACGGTAACAAGGGTGCATAAGTTCCAGTTCTATCCTGGAATTGCTAGATTTTGGAATTCTCTCCCCCCCCCGTTTCCTACTTCGCTGACTGTACTTACACGTATAAGCTAAAATGTAATGCGAATACACGCCTCGCTGCTCAACTTCACTTATGATCTCAAATAGTAGGCTCTTATGCTCGAGAGGTAATCTGCCTAGGGTGAATAACAGTAGAAAAAAAAAAAAAAAAAAAAAACGACTCGATGCTCTTTCGGTTTCATAAAAACATCACACGTTGTTTAAAGTCCTGATAGGTGAATAGTGAAGCACTACAACACCTTTCCGGCAACTTCTACAGCTGCGTTGGTTCCAACCAAATTGGTTTGCCTTTCGTCGGACTATTTGTCCAATACATGCACATTGTATTGTTTTTGCAAGCTTACGAGGTGCCTTAAATAAGTTTCCTTTTTTTTGTACAGACATTCAAAATTGTCGTAGACTCTTGGAAATTCAATATGTTATAACTAAGCCTGTTACAACAGCATATTCTTTTCATTGTTTGGACTCTTGAGTATATATCCGTTAATATCTTATATGTTTTTATAGAGACTGGTGTTGTTCTCGGTTGACTGACTGTGTCTTACTATGTCAGATATATACTCGAGAGTCAAAAGAATGTAAAGAATATGCTGTTGTCACAGCCCTAAGTATTAATATACATCTTATGAGATGCCTAACCAATTTGTTCCGACCGTATTGGTTTGATTTTCGTCGGACTTTGTCTGCAAGACCAAGACAGGGAAATTCATGTTGCACAATTTATTGTTTTTGCCAAAGGCAGGCTTACGATGTGCCTTTTTTGCACAGGCATTTAAAATTGTTGTAAACTCTTGATAATTCAGTATGTTTTCTTTTGTTTTTGTTTTTTTTTTTTTTACATGGAGGTTACCATTTTTCAAGGCCTGGAAGCCACTCGGGGATAAGGGTTATTGCGTGTACAGTAATCAGTGTCGTAGTAATCGTTAGTATTGGAGATTTGATAAAGTGTCTTACTTAAGGGGCCGGTTCATCAGGAGTTTGTTTATGTTGGACTTGGAGACATCCAAGTTGTAGTCAGGTGGGAAGCAGGCAAGCGGAAGAGAGTTCCACAAGCTTGCACTTCTGAGAAAGAAACTTTGTTCATGGAATCTACGTTTTGATTTAGGCAGAGATAAAGAGTGAGGAAAATTATTGATTGATTATTGACTGACCAGTCTTTATGATTTCAGATTCAAATGAACAGCTGCAGCAAGAATTGAGGTACTAGTGCAGCCTTCGAATCAGACGTAATTTAGCGTTCGCTCGACTTTTCCCGGAGCATGACGTCAGCAGCCGGATTTTGCCGAGCGTCGCCGATGAAATCATAACATTATTACGTAGAAGAAAATAGCAAAATGTTAAATGTAGAAACATGAAAAAAAAAAAGAAAGAAAGAAAACCCTACCGTAATTTAAAACTTTTATTAACTGTGCGTTTAAAAGTGCTTTTTGTTTGTTTGTTTGTTTGTTTTTTATTTTTTTTTTTGTCAAAAAAATAATTTGATACAAATGTTTTCAAGAAAAGCTTCTAATGAACAAGTGTTTTTGTAAACAAGTTTTTTTAAAACAAGTTTTTGTAAACAAGTTTTTTTAAACAAATTTTTTAAACAAGTTTGTTTAAAAATATATAATAATTTTCAAGAAGGAAAATTGGAAAAGAAAATTCCTTTGTTTTCAAGTTTTTGTTGTTGTTGTTGTTGTTGTTGTTATTTGTTTGTTTATGAAGGAAAATTGGAACAAACTTTATTTGTTTTTTAAATCTCAATTGCTTTTTAGGGGTAATCGGGTTATGGTTAGGGTCTTTTTTTTCCACATATTTTTTCAAGTATTTTTTGGTAAAAAAGTTAAAACAAAAGTAGGTGGGTTAAGGTTTTTTAACGAGATTTAGTAAAGAAGATCCTAGTCCGGATTGATGTTCTCCGTCGATACTTCACATTCGCACATCTCCAGCCATAATGCTCCCTCTTTTTGCTAGGCTGCACTTGTATTGTTTTTGCCAGTAGTTTCCGCTGTTGATAAAAGTTAATTACAGCGTCCGGTGTCTGTAGCTGTTGTTGGTCCAAGACGACCAAATTCATGTTTTGATCTTCTCTTCCTGGTGATTTTTTTTTTTAATTGTTGTTGACTTTTATTGCTCTTCCAATATTTATCCAATTTCTTGTCTACTGCTTGGGAGTAGCACGTGCACGCACGCGCGTCCAGTTGAAACTAAGCGCACGGCGTTTTGATTGGCTGATCGCCATGTTACGTCAGACAGCAAGTAAACCCGAACTGTTAACGCCATGTTCCGGAGAAAGCCGAGCGAACGCCGAGTTACGTCTGATTCGAAGTACCGGAATTGGAAAACACCCTACTAAAACCTGAGTGTTACAGCTGGTGAATTTCAAAAAATGCAATCTGGATGTGAGGACACTTTAGAAGAAGGATATGTAATAAAATTCTGTTTTAAACCTGGAGAAATGCCACAGAAACTTACGGAATGCTTCAGGCTGCTTTTGGACCAGCTTGCAGTTTTTTGAGTTGCATAAGAGATTCAAGGAAGTCAGGGCGTCTGTGAAGGATGATGAGAGGTGTAGGAAGAGTAAGGAAGTCAGAACACCAGAGTGTATTAGCTAAATAATTAATTTCATGGATAAGGACCGTTGTGTGTCTATAGAGACAATAAAGGCACAGTTTCATGTCAGTGGTGTAACTGTACACACAATTGTTCGTGAGAAACTGAAGATGCGAGGAATCGCGAAGTTTGTGCCAAGGGTGCTTAAAGAAGATCACGGACTATTTGACCAAGATGGGCATCAACACAGTTCCTCACCCTTCCTATAGTCCAAATCTTGTTCCCTGTGACTTTTGGCTATTCCTTAAGCTCGATAAAAATCTTAGAGGCTGTCGTTATGAGACAATCAAAGAGATGAAAGAGGTTGTGACGAGGGTCATTGACACGCTCGCATAAGAAGACTTTCATAGGGCCTTCAAGAAGGTATTGGAGCGGTACAACAAGTGCATTGCAGCCGGAGGAGATTACTTCAAAGGGGACTAGAGTTTCATGTGTGTACTATCAACAAAAGTACTCATGCGAAAAAAGTCTGGAAACCTCGTAGGTGTCCTTATCACCCGCTCAGGTCCGCATCCGGAGAGACAACATCCAGCTTCGACTTTATAACCACAAAAAAATAACGTTACAGTGTGCCAAACTAGATACAGAACGCCATTTTCTCATTAGACAGAAGGTTTCCATCATCATATGAAAATAACATCCAAGATGAAAACGATAGTCCGAATATTACAAATAATACAAAAAAAAAAAAAGATTGTTTTATTTTTCGTGGGGTTTCGCATTAATTGAAATGATGCTTATGTACGCAAACACACACTAGTAAAATATGGCAGTTAAAAAGAAAATAGCAGAAAAATTTTAGGAAAATACAAATTGAAAATATAAGCGTAGAGCGGGATTTACGGGAAACTAATTGACTTGTACTTGAAACGACATTCACCCTGGAGGAGTTGAGTCGGCTTCATGAAGATGCACATGTCGTACCGCTGCGGCCCAAGCCCGGCGATCTGAGGCAAGATCCCGAGTGAGCAATAGCCAGTCACGTCTCCAACGAGACAGGCCATAGATGAGCGGGCCCGAAATAAGCTCAGCGTCGGCTTTGATAGTTCCAAGCCACGTTCTTAGCTGGCCACCGACACGTTTTTTTTCCAGCCGGGTAGAGGATGTGGGGAGATAGCCTCGTGGATAAAGACCCCTGCATCACAGCGAGAGGCATGGCCGAACCATCGAAGGCGTCGGGCCCGCAGTAAGTCAGTAATTGCCTGGAGATTGCAGCGACGCCGGACTTCTTTGTTGGCGACGAAATCCAAGGGACGGACATGGAGAATGCGGCGGAGATTGTAGTGGTCGAAAACTTCTACGCGTCGCAGATCCGCTTTCCGTATGGGCCAGGTCTCACATCCATACAAAAGTATTGAGCGGACGAGGGCCTGGTAGATTCGTATTTTTGTCCTCAGACGTATTTCAGGCCGTGACCATAATCGCCTTTGGAGTCGACAAAAGGCAGCTCGTGCGGCATTAATGTATGTATGTCTCTGTAGCTCTCCCCAAGAGAGCTACAGAGACATACAGACAGTGCTGAACCGAATCCAGGAGAAGGCAGCTGCCATCGGCATGAGAATCAACGCCAGCAAGACGAAGATTCTATCGGCTGGCATCCCCCAAGCAGAAAGGTCCTCCGTCACTCTCAACGGGGAAACCCTCGAGGAGACGGATAGCTTAAAATACCTGGGCTGCACGTTCATTGGTACCGGTCAAGGCATGAATGAGATTGAAGCGCGCATTAATGCCGCACTAATTGAGTAGACTTTTAATGTATACATACCTATGAAGTTGAGTTTTTTTTGGGTTTTTTTTTTTCTCGTTTTGACATTGATATCAAAAGCTGAGTTTTTCTATTTAAAAAATTACTAAAACGAACTTCTTTATATACACAGTCATGGATATGCGAGCGCGTACATGAACGTCTACTAATTTGGATATTCAATTACTAATTTGGATATTCAATTACTAATTTGGATATTCAATTACTAATTTGGATATTCAATTACTCATTTTTTTATGGTTTCTTATTAGATGATTGGTTTCATTTCACTATTTCGCTGAATTCTATTCATGTATTTTCTACATTCTGCATAATTGTGTAGAAAGTGTGCAAAAACTCTCTACCAAACTCCTCTCTGAATAGTTGATCTACGAAGTTGATATATAGGGTATTTGAACCTGTAGCACACTTTCGATTTGGTTTTCAGCCGCAAAATGCCGTCAAGGAGTCAAAAATGAAAAGAAACACTTGACCTTGTCGAATAAAATATTATTTCTGCAAAATTAAACATTCATAGTTCCAAGTTGCTTAGTTTTTAACCTTTCGTATCCATCTTTCGGTAGCCCAGACGATGACGACTAAAGCGGGAGTGCTAAACTTTCTGGTTTCGATTCTTGTGGATCGTACCCAAGTCATTATATTCAAACTTTTGAAATCATCACTATATCTTGGATAATAATCAATAGAGAATTGGCTCTACAATAACAAATAAGAAATCTGTGTAAAATAAACTACAATGTATATGCGTATTTTACGACCGGGCAACGCCGGATGGCCTGCTAGTAAAAATTTTTTTTTAAATGGATTAGCAATTTTACGCTGGCATGTGACTAAAGAGAAACCAGCAGAGAGTCAGTTCGATAATGGTTAAACATAGTAGCGGTTTTGTACTCCGTATAGTACAGTAGAACCCCGGGATACGGTTGTCCTAAGATACGTTTATTTTCAGGTTATGATGTAGAATACGATGTGGAATACGATGTTTTCCGGCCCCTGGTTAAGGCATTTGCCCCGCCTTACTATACTGTATAGTTTACTAATTTTTAATGCCGTATCCCGGGGTTCTAGAATCAGGGAATCGAAACCAGAAAGTTTAGCACTTCCGCTTTAGTCGTAATTTATTCATCCAGCGTCGTCATCGTCTGGGCTACCCATCGATGGATACGAAAGGTTAAAAATTAAGCGACTTTGAGCTATGAATGTTTAATTTTGCAGAGATAATATTTTATTCGACAAGGTCAATTGATTTTATTTTTTTTCAATTTTGACACCTTTGTAGCATTTTGCGGTTGAAAACTAAATCGAACGTGTTCAAAAACCCTATATACCAATTCTGTAGATCAACTATTCAGAGAGGAGTTTGGAAGAGAATTTTTGCACACATTCTACACAATTGAATTTCTTAAATAAAAATTTTTAAAAAATGGAGAGCCTTTTTTTATTTTAAACTATTATTTTATATTCATATAATTTTTTTATTCTTTATTTTTTTAATTTTGGTTGTTACTATCGTGTTGTGTCGACTTTTGTTGTGGCTTTAGTTACAAGCATAACGTCGAAACATTTAGTTATTTCTCTATATACCAAATTCGGGTAGTTAGTGGCCTGAAGAAAATAATACGATGAAAAAGTGTGGCAATCGATATTGTTTTCTCTTGTTTCTGTTAAACATTAGGTTCATTGTTCACCGTTACACCAACTGACAACGCCTCAACATTTTTCGATAAATTGAAAACTTTAAAATGTTTTCCGCTATGCTGAACACGAATATCGCAGGAAAAATTAGCGCAGACAAATAGTTTTCCAGATATAAATGCCTCTATTTTGCATCGTAATTTTTAGTAGTTTGAATCGGCCGCCATCTTTGTTGTTTCAATGAAATGGGATAGTGAGCATGCGCAGACGATGTGTGTAGTTAAGTCTACGAGATGCAAACGTTTATTCAATGTCATTTCTTTCGAAATAAACACCCGACCACCTACCAATGTTAAGAACGGCTTTCGGAATAAACATCCCCCACCTCCCCATATTAAGAACGACTTTCGGAATAAACATCTCTCACCTCCCCATGTTAAGAACGGCTTTCGGAATTGCGTTGAGTTAACTACACAGATCGTCTACTCACTGCAGCGTACGCGCGCATGCTCAATATACCATTTCATTGAAACAAAGACGGCGGCCAAATAAAAGTACTAGAAATTACGTAACAAATTACAGGTATTACTATCTTGAAAACTAATTGTCTGCGCTAATTTTCCCTGCGATATTTGTTTTCAGCGTACCCGAAAACCTTTAAAGGTCGTAATTTTTTAAGAAAATGTTGAGGCGTCTTCAGTTGGCATAACGGTGAACATTGACCAACATTAGCAAATGAGGAACCGTTTCGAGTTAAAATTTTTAAATATTTATATATATATATATATATATATATATATATATATATATATATATATATATATATATATATATATATAAATAGATTCTACGACTTTCCTACTTCATAATGAAGAAAGAAAGAGAAAAATGCTCAATCAGAAAAACGGTAAACCAATTCCACCGACTTTTCGCCGTTTGCGTGACGTCATCATTCGCGAAGTTTCTCCCGACTTCGTGCCTCGACCGGTAGGCGGCGCTGCATCGCGGGTATCAAATTATTGATATGGCTGAGGAGAGGAAGGTGGGGGTAGGGAGTAAATATGTAGACGACCGGCGAAGGTGTTGGCTCGATAAACAAACTTCTCGACGTGAACCTGGAATTTTGGAATTAGAATGGAAAGAAGAAAGAAAGAAACTGTAAATGAGAGAAGAACACCAGGAAAAGTTTCGTCGAATGTTCGAGAATGTTCCTTGGAAGTCGAATAATCCGACAAACCAATTCACACAGCGGCGGTTGTGTATAGAGCGATGTGCGCGTGCGTACGAAAGGAAATTGGTTAGACGTGTTTTCGCGTTGGGTTTGATTTATTATTTTACAGCATATCGACAATCTCATCGGGACAAGATCAAAGTGTAGTATCTGTTCCGGCAGATGCTGCACTTAAGATAATTTGTACCAGTCAATGGAGGGGAAACCCTCTATACTGGGACAATTATTATTTTTGGTAACCAGAGTGCCCCCTTTTTGCCTACTTTTAGGGGAGCTGGTTTTTACCTCACATTAAAAACGGCCTTGTGCCTAATTTGCTCAGTGGGGGAGCAAATAAATACCATCTGTTCTTCAGATGCTGCACTTCAATTTCTTGTTCTCTGTCAGTGGAGCAGAAATCCTTCACGACTGAGACAATTTTTATTTTTGTTCCTTTTCTCCGCGTTAAAAAACGACCCTGGTGTCTAACTCTGTCCCGTGAGGAGACATTGTAAATAGACAATCTCATTTAACTCCTAAACAATTATTGTACATTTATATATCAACTAGCAGGGAGACCCGACGTTGCCCAAGATTGAATGAGAATCCAGGAATGTTCCACGCCTACTTTTATCATCGTAATCGGTGAAACAATCCATTTGTCAATCAAATCGATTGACTGTCCTCTCTAGTCGGGAACCCACCGCGGTGCACCAGGAGGAAGCTCACATGACACCCCGCGTTGACTTAGTCGAAGATATATTGTAATCTAAATTGCACTCCAGATAACCTACTGTAAATTTTATTAAATTATTTTAACACAATGATCTGATTTAAACTTGAAAATGCAAAAGTTAAGTATCATGGTTTAATTGTGCTCTAAACAGAAACATTCATTTCAAGCGTGCCACAGTCTTATCAAAGAACCTGCTGTTGATTTTAAGAAATTATTATTCTGATTAAAAGTTGAAGGAAATTATAATTCTGATTTAAAGTTTACAGAAATTATAATTCTGATTTTCAAGTTTAAAGAAATTATTATTCTGATTTAAAGTTTAAAGATGAAGAAATTAATGTTTTTAGCCATTTTTCGGTATTTGTCGTCCGAAGGGTCGAGCTTTAAAACGATATTGATCTTGTGAAAATCCGTCGCCTCTGTCGAAAGTTTTAGGCAGACATACATAGATTTATATATTGGTAGCTCAAATTTTCGACCCAAACCGATTAAAAAGCGTACCCTATCTCTGAATACCATTTATGTAAAATGTCAAATGTTTAGACCAGAAATTGTCTGAGTAATTTTGTAGATACCGCAGAGGTCAAATTTTGTAAACTTTGACCCCTATTATGACCTCTTAACATTTATTGTTGAGGGCTCAAATCAAGTTATAAAGTTAGATCCATGTCCCAGGAACCTATATCTAAAATTTCAAGTGTTTAAACCCAAAATTGGCGGAGGAGTTTGGTAGAGTTCTCAAAACTCAGATCGTTGAACTTTGACCTGTTAACAGCCAAATTTCTGGCCGAAAACGGATGACAAAGATTTTCCCAAATCTCAGTACCCTGTATATCAAATTTCAAATCTGTAGACTGAAAATTGGCAGAGATATTGTGTAGGGAAATGTACACAGACAGACACACACACACACAGACAGACACTTTCACTTATATATATATATATATATATATATATATATATATATACGAAAGGATGAAACACAAGTGTCTGTAGGTATTTAATTATTATAATAAAAAAATAATTATCACAGCCCCTTTAAGTAACTCGTTTCTTATCATTGAGCACTTTGAGTTGAATTAAGTCGGTCAATTTAGCTTTTATGCACAGATCATCGTATAAAAATTAGATCACTGTGTGACTAACGTAAAGAACATTTAAAATTAAAATGTTTAAATTCAACGTTATTTCACGCGGTTAATGGTAGCCGATTGGATACGGTCTTTGCTAAACGAGCCAGAGATGGCTCGTGTTGCCGAGTTTGAATCTGTCGACAGGTGTTAATCGTGACACCCTGCACTGAAGATTCCCGACAGGATGAAACACTAGTGTCTGTAGGTATTTAATAATTATTATAGTAAAAGAAAATAATTATATATATATATATATATATATATATTTGTAGTCATCGACATACAGTCCTGTTTCGTTGTATCACAATTCATCAGTGCCGCTAGACTAGCATCTCTCCCAAGCCAAGGATTGAACCTAGAACCGTCGTGTTGACAGTCGGCAGTTCGCCCACCCGACCATGGAATCGACGCCCGTAAATAACTTGTCGGAATGTCTATTTAAATAGACACCCGCCACCACTTTTATAGTGCCCAAATCGCCTGTTTGTAAACAGACAAACAACGAGCTTCGCATATATATATATATATATATATATATATATATATTTAAACACACACGTATGTATGTATGTATGTATGTATGTATGTATGTATGTATGTATGTATGTATGTATAACAGCAAATGTGTACAGACATGAGAGTTGGTATCATGCCAGATCATGTGACTATAATTATTCCGGCACCCCAAAATAAATAGTCTTTGATATTGGGTTACATAACATTTGTAGCAAACAACGAATTCTCCTAACTTTTATAGGTTTTTAAGGAACATAGTAAGCGCGTTTAGTTGAACTTAAACTATGTCATGAGTCTGGAATCTTAACATCCCTTGGATATTTCTTTTTAAGTGTTGTGTGATTGCACGTCACATTTTATAGCCATTGCCGTAAATTTGTTTCAAAATACAGCTTAATTACTTCAGTAACAGACAACCTGCACAAACACATACACGATCGTGAAGGCAATCCCCTAAAGGTCGCCCCTTTATGGTATGGATGGTAGTAACGTGGTAGTATCAGAGCTGCCCGGTTAACAAGGTGAAAATCAAGGAGGAATCCGTATCAGAATCCGTCGTCTTCTTATTGTCCTTGCCATTGCGTGTAGCAACAAAAACACGTATCAAGTAGGAGACTGAAATTCAATGGAATAAATGCGGCTATATGACTTCTGCATCATCCATTTTGTTTTACATAATGAATTACTTTAAATCGGAGAGCGACTATATCAGCCAGTATTTATCTTAACAAGGGTCGAAGTAAGTTCAGTTTGAAGTGACACGAAGTTTGAGAAATAAACAAGTGCGTATGTAAGACTAAGGGTACAGAGATTATGTAATATCAGATGCGGTTTAATGTAACAGCATGCTTACGGGAGCATGTGAGAAAATATATTTTTTTTTTTTTTTTTACACAGTGATCACCACTTATCAAGGCCCAGAAGCCACTCAGGGATAAGGGTTATTGCAAGTACATCACGTTAGTGAGGAGATTTTATGAAGTGTTTAATTAGGGGGGCGGTTCATTAGGAATTTGTTAACATTAGACTTGAAGACATCCAAGTTGTAGTCCGGAGGGAAGCAGGCAGACGGAACAGAGTTCCACAGGCGTGCAGTTCTAAGAAAGAAGCTTTGCTCATGAAATCCGCGTTTTGATTTAGGCACAGATATAGAGTGGGGGAAATTTTTCACAGTGGATTCAGCTAGACGGGTGTTTTTCGTGAAAGTTTGGCGAGGGGGGACCAGGGATTGGAGTTCAGACGAGCACCTGCCATGAAAATAACGATAAAACAAGGATAGGCTCGCAACGTCTCTTCTGTGGGAGAGGGGTTGTAGGGTAGAGAAAAGGGCATCCCCCACTAAACCACGAAGTCTATTTTGTACTCTGTCAAGGCATGATAGGCTGTTTTTGGCAGCTCCTGCCCAGATATGGCAACAGTATTCCATCCTTGGCCGTACTTGGCTTTTATAAAGATAGAGAATTGCATCAGTAGTGAGATATCTTCTGGAGCGGTAGAAGGATCCCACCATCTTTCCTGCGACCTTGGCAACAGACTTGATGTACGTGTTCCATTTCAGATCAGGAGTAAAGGTCAAACCCAGAAGCTTGTCAAAACACGGGGCCTCACCCAGACGAGAGCCATCCATCACAATTGATGCCAGCTGGGGATCAGAGCGTTGATGATGTAAGGATAGGAATTTGGTTTTAGATGCATTAAAGGTAACTAGCCACATCTTCCCCCACTGAACCACGCGCTCGAGATCAGAGGAGAGAGAATCCGAGAGAACTTCGTCATTTACAGCCTTTGATGTGTTGCCGTAGATGGTCGTGTCATCAGCATAGATGTCAACGAATGATTTAAGTATGTGTTTAGGGAGGTCATTGATGTAGATCAGGAAGAGAGTTGGGCCGAGGATTGACCCCTGAGGGACTCCAGCATTTATATTGCAGGCCTCCGATTTTTGTCCATCTACCACTACTCTTATGAGCCTATCGGAGAGAAATGATTTAATGATTGAGAAAACATTTCCAGTTATACCGTAGCTGGAAATCTTGTGAAGTAGACCCTTATGCCATACTTTGTCAAAGGCCTTTGATATGTCAAGAGCAATTGCCCTAGAAAGGAAGCCTTTGTCAAGAGATTCACTAACCCTGTGGGATATAACCGTCAGCACATCTGCGGTAGATCTTGCAGAGCGGAAACCATATTGTGTGTCACTAAGAAGGTTGTTTCTGCTGAGGTGGTTGACTATTTCTCTATTTAATATTGATTCCAGTAACTTACTCATAACACAGAGAAGACTTATTGGTCTGTATTGAGAGGGAGATGACTTATCACCTAAATTCTTAAATACAGGGCAAACTGATGAGGTCTTCCAGGGGGTCGGAAAGCACTTCTCCTTAAGGCAGCGCTTAAATAGTTTCGTAAGTATGGGAGCAAGTTCTGGTTGAAGCTTTTTTAACACTATAATTGGGATGCCATCAGGGCCAGTTGCTTTACTGGAATCTAGGTTTTTTATTAGCTTGGCGACCTCATGCACGGATATTTGTATATTACCTAGCTTGTTCTGTGTTATAGGAGGAAATATGGGGAGTTGATAGCCTTCGTCGCATAGGGTAGAATTAGCTGCAAAGTTCTTTGCAAATAGTTTTGCCTTGTCTGACGCTGACGAGATAACCTCTGGTCCATTGATAATGGTTGGGATAGAACGCACACTTCTGTTCAGGATCCTATTTGTTATTTGCCAAAACTGGTGGGAACCAAGCCGTTGATCAGCTACCTTGGATTTAACAGACTGGGCATATAGCTCTCTTGCATTTTTTATTACTCTTTTACAGTGGTTGCTGGCAGTCCTGAAAGCAGCTTTAGTCTCAGTGCATCTATTACGTTGGTAGTTATGGAAAAAGTGATTTCTGTGCGCGATAGCAGCAGCACATTCTGGGGAGAACCATGGCTGGCTGTTAGGTTTTTGTTGGAATTTTTTTGATGGTATGAATTGGTCTATGCCTACAATTAACCATTCGGTCAGATCTGATACTATAGAGGACACTTCCTTTTTAAACATGGAGTGCAGAGGTAAATCAGATATGAATGTACGGAAGCTATCCCAGTCAGCCATAGAGTATCGGTATACAGTACGGTGGAGGGGTACGTCTGATGGCTTCTTACATTTTGTTTTTATCTTAACTGATACGACGGAGTGGTCGGAGGATCCTAAAGGAGAATGAACGGTACATGAACATAGCTCAGGGGAAGTTGAAAGAAAAAGGTCTAAGAGGCTTGCATATTGATTGGGTGTATTGGGCACACGGGTGGGTTCGCGAACAATCTGAGTGAGGTCATAAGCAATGGCAAAATCATGACAAAACCTCCCCTCATCATCTGTCTTATTTGAATGGGTCAGCCATTCCACGTTATGGATGTTGAAGTCACCACAGATGTGGATGTTAGCCGAGGGATGTGAAGACAGCATGTGGTCTATTTTCTCAGATATGCTCTTAAAGATAGTAACTCCGCTATTGTGGGGCCTATAGAGGGCAAATATAAATGCAGTGGTGTTAGCAAGTGCAACCCTGAAGCACATATAGGGTAAATTAGGATCTTCTCTAGAGATATCCCTGCCACATGGGAAGCCATCCTTAATGTAGGCACATATTCCATGCCCATGGCGATGTTGGGAGTCAGATTTAGCTGTTAAATTGGAGTATCCATGCATTATGAACTCATCTAGGGAAGTGGTCGGCCCTATTCCAGTTTCACATAGAAATAATATGTCCGGTTTCGTCTCCTGTAATTGGGTTTCAACCTCTGGAAGGTTGGAACGTAGACCCCTGATATTGGAGAAGGAGACCTGGTAGTAGGGGTCTACGCTGGAAGATGGGGTTCTAGGTTTAATCGAGTTTTTATTCTGGAGATATTTCATGTTGAGGTTTGGGGATTTGTGGAATAGGTCGGCATACTTGGTTAGAGCAGTACAGAGAGAGAAAGTAAGAGAGAAAAAGACAGGAAGATTTTTTTTTTATTTGTAGCACACGAAAAGGTAAAGCCGTAACAATTACCCACTAGTATGGCATCGAGAGGCCCCACCAGAGACTACTGCATGGTCCAGATCCACTCACCAAATGGCAATACAGCAGTCCCAGTACTTTGCGCCTGCTGATAGGACAGCCTCCTTAGTGGTTAATCCAAGGTTCGGGTCCCTGACTATCAGGCGGATAACGTCAGCCCAGACAAAACGTTTACCTCCAGCACCCTTACTAGTGACATGGCAACAAGGACAGACAAAGACAGAAAAATATCCGACATCTCAGACTACTGGTCACCAAGTAGTACCGACCTTTAAGCAGCTTTTTTTTCACCCTTTGTCAGAAACATCACTCATTGAATGAGGACTGAATGACAAAATAGGAGAAGCGAGAGTTACTGGAGCTGCCGATAACACATCCACTGTATTATCTACTCTCCATTTAAAAAAAAAAAAAAAAAAAGGGGGGGGAGAAAGGGGAATGATATTAACAGCAAAAGACGTTAAAGACGTTAAAGTATGTATGCAAATTAACAAGTGTGCGCGAACTTGCGTCACAAGAAAAGGAAAGAAAAGTACATCAAGTGGTTGAGAGAGAAGCAAAGTGCATGCTGGAAAAATTGACGTGTGAAAGTCGCAGGCGAGAAGCGCTGGCTAGCGTCAGAGTGAGGTGGCAGCGACAGATACTTTAGAAAAGCATATGTGTGCAAAAAAGTCTTTGGAAATATAATGAAATGTGTGGTTTTGGAAGAACCACAAATAAATGCATTTCATTTGCAGTTAAAAATATTTCGAGTCGGATTTTTCTTTCTTTTCTGTTTATGTTTTATTAGCATTTCAGCCCGGCGTTGCCCGGGTGTTTGGAGGTGTATGTTGAGCAAAAAAAAAAAAAAGCGGTCAATTTTTTTAACTTTGACTCCCATTATGACCCCTTAACATTTATTGTTTTGGGCTCAAATTGAATTAAGTTAGATCCATGTCGAAGGAACCTATATCTAAAATTTCAAGTGTTTAGACCCAAAATTGGCGGAGGAGTTTAGTAGAGTTCTCAAAGATCAAATCGTTGATCTTTGACTCCTTAACAGCCAAATTTCTGGCTGAAAACAGATGACAAAGATTTCCCCAAATCTTAGTACCCTGTATATCAAATTTCGAGTCTGTAGACTGAAAATTGACAGAGTTATTGCGTAGGGAAATGTACACACACACACACGTTCACTTTTATAGATATATATAGAGTTCCTTTGTGGCGGTACCAGACAGCGTGTGGGTCCACCTGTCGCGACACAATTTAAAACGTAACAGCCGCGTTACTTTAACAGGTTAAAAGTAGAATAAAAACTAAAGCCCGCCAGCTGAGTTGACATCTGGTTAGGAATATCGAGGTTGGCGGGGGGGGACAAAGGTTTGAGTTCAGTTTGCGTATGGGACGTTGCGCGAAGCACTTGACCAATAATGCTGTAATAACTGAAAGAAAACTTTGATAACTGCCAAGAGCGAAATGACCCTCTACGATATCTTTTCGCTGTGTCCACCCATTGATCCTTAATAAGATTGTTAACCAATTAGTTAAAGGAATAACACTTATGATTGAACTCTTTTCTTCCAAAAAAATAAACATTCAAACCACTCAGCCTTGTTTAGTCTCTTTCACTCTACACGTAAAAGAAAGGGACCGAAAATATCTATGTATAAGACATTTACATTTGTTCGTTCTGTGCTCAAATTTCCCCGACCTGGCATATAACAGCTGAACATTTTTTTTTCTCCTCGTGTCGGGGATAAAAACCTGTAAATCAGAGTATTAATGAATAGTTGTGAAAACTGATTAAAATTTCATGGAGACCAGAAAATCCCGAGACACGATAACTGTAAGCTTTGTACAAATCTCCAATTCACTTTATAACACACACACACACACACACACACACACACACACACACACAAATCTTATCAATATTAACACCTAGCTGTCCGTGTCCGCAATTGCCCGGGATTAAAAATTTCAACCAGAACTAGCTCCCATACGTAAAACGCTGTTTAAGCGTTGTCTCAAAGAGAAATGTTTCACAACAGCCTGGAAAACCTCATCAATATGCCCCGTATGTAAAAATTCAGGTGATCGCTCATCTTCCTCTCAATAAAGGCCAATCAGTCTCCTGTGCGTCATGAATAAATTGCTGGAACCTGCTTCTATCTTTCCATCATCAACGTTCTGATCCCCATCTGGCATCAATCGAAATGAATGGCATTCGTTTTTGGGGAGGCCCCATGTTCTGACAAATTTCTAGGTCTGACCTTTACTCCTAAACTGAGATGGAACACATACAGCAACTCCGTTACCAGAGCTGCTGAGAAAATGGTGGAATCGTTCTACCGCTCCAGTAGATATCTCACTGCTGATGCAATTCTCTGCCTCTATAAGATTCAGGTACGTCAAAGGATCAAGAACTGTATTCACATCCGTACAGAAACTGCTAGAAGCAGCTTATCTTGCTTTGACAGAGTTCAAAATAGACTTTGTAGCTTAGTGATGCCTTTTCTCTTCCTTCCAACCAAAAGATAGGTTGCGACCTTGTCTCTGCTTTATCCTTATTTTCATAGCAAATGCTCGTCTGAGCTCCAATCTATCGTACTCCGTGTCCTGACTTACACAAAGAACACGAGTTTAGCTGAAACCACTATCAATAATCTCCTACACTCTATATCTGTACCTAAACCTAAACGTAGATTCCATGAACAAATCTTCTTCTTAGAATTGCACACCTGTGGAACTCTGTTTCGTTTTGCTGCTTTTCAACTGACTACAATATGGTTCTTTTCAAGTCCAATGTGAACAAATTCTTGATGAGCCATCTTCTTAAGTAATCCAATTTACTAAATTTTCACTACTAACAATTATTACGACATGTTTCTCTTGACCACTGTATACTCATGAACCCTTATCCTTGAGTAGCCTCCAGGTCTTAATAAGTAGTGACTCTTTTGTAAAAAAAATATATATAAATATTTGACTCCAATTTTAACCCCTTAACATCATTTATATTTTGGTCTCAAATTATATTAAAAAGTTTGACCTATGTCCAAGTAATCTACACTGCGTATCAAATTATTAACGAGTTTTTTCTTTTTTTTTTTTTATTACATTTTCACCCCAAATAAGGCACATTGCCACTTTGATGTAGGGGCTATTATCAGGGACATAAGCATCAGGGGTACTGTGTAGGGAGTTTAGCAGTAAGATGTCGGTTCACGTTACACTTGTACTTCTGCATGTCAGTGCAGCTGGGGAAGCAGGGAGTCGGAAGAGAATTCCAAAGTGTGGCGGTTCTGGAGAAGAAACTACTGGAGTAGAAGGCTTTCTTACATGTAAGGATCTCAACTGTGAAGGGGTGGGATTTTGCTGCTTGTCGGGTCTGTCGGGGGTATTTACGTCGAGGGGGTACAAGTGCTTGCAGTTCGTCAGAGCATTCACCATTAAAGTACTTGTAGAACAAGCAGAGGGATGCAACATTTCGTCGATAGGACAGAGGTTGAAGCTTAGATGACAGTTCAGGACCTATCAGATTGGCGACTCTCTTTTGAACCTTGTCTAGGAGTTAGAGACTAGTGGCAGATGCACCAGCACAAATATGACAACAATACTCCATACATGGGCGAATGGTGGCCTTATAGAGGTACAGGATACTTTCGGGCGTTAGTAGCTTTCTAGCACGGTAGAGAGAACCCACCTTCCTCGCAGCGGTCCTGGCAATACTCTCAATGTAATTGTTCCAACTCATATTTCCTGTGAAATTTAGGCCAAGGAGTTTAAAAGATGTACTTTCAGATAAAAAGTCATTGACCATTGCTATTGGTGGTAGAGAAGGTTTCTTGTAATTATTGAAGGAGACAAGCTTAGTCTTGCCAGCATTGAATGCGACCATCTATTTTTGTCCCCATTCCACTACAGATTGGAGGTCATCCTCTAGTTTTTCTGCCATTTCTTTAGATATGTGTTCATTTTTCCTGTCATGTATTTCAGATATGTTCTGAGATTACAGTTACGATGTCTGCTATGGAACGGGCTTGCCTAAATCCATATTGTTGGTCAGTCAGAAGTTTAGCATCTGTAAGGTGATGAACTAGAGCTTGGTTAATTATGGTCTCAAATATTTTGGCGAAAAGTGGGAGGAGGCTAATGGGGCGATAATTTACTGGGTCAGTTCTTTCGCCAGAATTCTTGAAAACTGGTACCACAGAAGCAGTTTTTCAGCAGGCAGGAAAGCAAGATTCATTAAGGCATTTGTTGTAAAGTTTGGAGAGAACTAGAACTACTTCGGCGGAGCATTTTTTAATAGTACAGCCGGGATGAGATGAGGTCCATATGTTTTTGCAGTGTCAAGATTTCTTAGGAGAGTATGCACCTGAGCAGGGGTAATTTTCAGATCGTTTAGTGTGGCGTCTGTCCGCAAAGGAAAGTCAGGGAGGGGGTATTTAAGGAACGAGTGAATAAAAATTCATGAAACTTTGAGAACGTGCTTACAATACTATTCCACTACTCTAGTCAGAAAATAAAAGTATTTAAATCAGTATTAGCGAAACTATAGCAGAAGATAGGAATATCTGTTGATTTCAGTGTGTTAAGTTATTAACGAGGTTGATAAAAAAGCACAATATACCCATAACTTGTTTACTGAAATAATTTTCAAACATTAAATGAACTAGGAAAAATGCTTAGAACATAATAATTACATAGAAATTTCTATGCTGACATAATTAGTTGGGGATATGCGATCCTTTTTTATGAATGACTTGTAAAAGACGTTGGTCCACAGAATTAGTCAAATTTGTGATTTCGTCAATAGTTATTCCTCGCGATACCTCCTGGAGAGCATCCAACAACTCATCTTTGCTCTTAAATCGGCGTCCACTTGCATAGAGACGTCGCTTCATGATACTCCAAAGGCTCTCAATTGGGTTCAAATCTGATGAATTCGCAGGCCACTCCACTTTCCGTAGCTCAGAGAACCCCAGTTGTTGCAAATAGTCTTTGCTTTTATTTGCTCCATGCGAAGGAGCATTATCCTGCATAAAAATAATGGTTCTTCTGAACGTCAACCTTTGCTTCTTCAGCCATGGTTCAAAGTGCTCCTTCAGAAAAGCTATCTAAGCATTTTGACGTCATTTTTACGCCTTCTGGGACTCTCTGTGGGCCAACTAAAGTACCTCCGATAATCCCAGCCCTAATCATTATCCCACCATCACCTTGTTGGCGCCTTAAACGCTGATACACACTTCATCAAAACAAAAATTTGGAAAATCCGTTTTCATGTTGTCCTCTGTCCATTTCAATCTCTTTAGTATGTGATGTTGCTTTAATGGAGGTTTTGTCACAGGCCAACAGACTTTGCCACTTCTTTCAGAAGGCGACATCGAGTACTTTTTGAGACATTCTTCAATCCGGCTTGGTCAAAGACTTCTTGACTTGTCTGAACAGGGTTCTTAACAACTTCACGTTTAATTTGAAGTAGAGAATGATGTGAAACAATTCTAGATTTACCTTCATCAGATCTTTTATGTACCTTTGTAGGGTCTTTAACAAAGTTCTTCACAGTTTGATGGGACTTTCCTATTATTTTCGATATTTCGAGGGTAGTTTTACCTTTTGCTAGCTGTTCTGTTATAGTACTCTTTTTAGAACTACTCAAACCACCTTTACGATCAATTTTTTGACGAAACAAACAGCCTTGTTAATAATTTAACACACCTCAAATACCGTGGATTCAGCAATTACGATGGCAAGTTGTTTACATTGCGCGGAACAGTACGAAATTTTCACAGTACGCGCAGTTCAGCATTGCCAACGTTTCTAAAGCTTTGGGTACGAAACTACCGGTAAGTTTCTGAAACTGGTAAAAAAAATGGTATCTTGTTAATAATTTGACACGCAGTGTACATTTAAAATTTAAAATGTTTAGACTCAAAATTGGCGGAGGAGTTTGGTAGAGTTTACAAAAGTCAAATCGTTTAACTTTTACCCCTTGACAGCCACATTTCTAGCCGAGAACCGATTAAAAAGATTTCCCCAAATCTCAGTACCCCTTATGTCAAATCCTGAATCTGTAGACCGAAAATTGACAGAGTAGTTTGGTAGGGAAATTTACACACACAGACAATCTCACTTTTATAGATATATAGATATAATGGCTTGCATTAAAGTTTAAAAGGTCAAAAGTCAAGTATCATGCTTCAATTGTGCTCTAAATAGAAACATTCATCTCAGACGCGCTTCTGTCAAATTAAAGAACCTACTGTTGATTTTATATGCCTAGCATTACGGGTTGTGCGGTAATGATGGCTTGAACTTAAAATGGCTTAAAATGAAAGAATTAAATATCATGGTGCAATTGTGTTTGAAATAGAAACATTCATTTCGAACGCGCCCTTTTTATATCAAATTATATCAAAGAAATTACTGTTCATTTTATGTGTTGCGCCTTTCGGTTTGTGTGGTAAAAAAACTTCTCAAATGCATTTGTGATGTTAGGCTGTATAAGGTGTTAACTTTGGTCAAAATCGCCTGTTCCTTCTTTTATCGGATTATTTCCATTATCACTTATCGATAGTTATCGAAGATATTCCGATACAAAACCTATCTACGAACACTGCCAGGTATATAAAGTACCTACGTATGAAATTTCATAAAAATTGACCAAGTTGTTTTCTAGTCCATAGCAAACGAACACACAGACAAAGAAATTATATATATATATATATATATATATATATAGAGAGAGAGAGAGAGAGAGAGAGAGAGAGAGAGAGAGAGAAATAAAAAGGAACAAACCGTATTATGTGTTCATCAACGTTCCGTCTTTATTTCGAGACTTCCTCAGGATGAATATACATGATATATATATATATATATATATATATATATATATATATATATATATATGTATGTATATGTATGTATGTATGTATGTATGTGTGTGTGTGTGTGTATGCAATAGGAGTGAAAAGTTTACCAGACAAAAACAAGTGTAAAATTAAAACTAATATAAATATTAATATTCATGCAGTAATTCCAACCAAATAAAAAAAAAGCTCAATACAAACACAATTGTAGAAATAGAGCTTGCCATAAAAAAATAAATCAAGACTGTAAATTAAAATGTACAAAAATATGTATTGTTCGGCAGGATACTCCAAAAAATTTTATTAAGAAATCCTTAATCTGCAGAGTTTCATAGAATGCTATTCTTCTCTTCAGAGAAAACAAGGATATTGGCAAATTACTAGTATAGCCGAACTAAGAATTTGAGCGTTAGGAAAAAAATAAATAAATAAATAATAATAATAATAATAATAATAATAATAATAATAATAATATTTCCAAAAATTTTCCAGTCCAGTTAATACAGTTGGCATTCATTTTTTTACTTTTTTTCACGACAGTTTTTTTCTGAACTTCTTGTAAGTAAAAAAAAAGGTATTATTATACAAACACCGTGACAGCGTTAGGGTTAGGGTTAGGGTTAGGGTTAGGGTTAGGGTTAATTCGCTGTCACGGTGTTTGTATAATAATACCAAAAAAAAAAAGTACTCAAGCTGAGATCGAAACCAAAACCTAAAGACAATGATTCAAGTTGACAGTAAGCCAACCATAGGTCAGCTTGCCACAAACTTTAAAGAGCACTTCCAAACCTACTTATTCTTAATATAAGGAAGCTGTCACGTGAACGATTCGCGCATGCGCAGTCGTGAAAGATGACAAACAGACAAAAATCCGATGATCCTTAAATAACGTTGGCTGATGCGATTTTATTTGGCTCAACCTTTCAGTACCTTTTGGCGTTTTATGGTCCTTATCTTCATAAGTATCGTATTTTTTGTTTTTTTTTATTATTGAGTGGAGAAGTTTTGTTCCGATTTTTTTGACGTGTGGATAATTCGCTTTCCTTAAATTGTCGACTCAATCTTCATCAATATCTCAGCAGCTAATGTAGTCCTCCAAGATACTGATGCAAGGGAAATAACTCTCGTTGACTAAGAAATTCATCGGTTGTTTATTTTTGTTTTTGGAAAAAGAAAATTTGAGAAAACCAACGTAACTTGAAGGAGTTGCATTTTTTTATTAAAAATGTTGACAATACGACGATAGTTAGAGAGGAACTGGAATTGAAATTAAAAAAACTGCGACGACGTTTTTTTTTTAAAGTTTGTAACATTTATAACAAAAATGTCAATGTCTTTTAGTAAAAAAAAAATAAATAAATGAAATGCGACGATAATTGCAGAGGAATCGGAAATGCGACTTTTAGCGTTTTTATTGGAAGAAATTTTTTGTTTTTTAAATGTTAAGGTCGTTAAAGACCATTCAAAAAGAAAAGAAAAAACTGCGACGGTGGTTTTTTTACAAAGTTAACGTCAAAATTCTGAGAGAAAAAAAAAAAAAATAAAGATCTATTAGTCAACAAGAGTTATTTCCCTTGTATCCTGTACACAACATGAGCAACCTCCCTCTGCCTACTCTCCCGACCTATAAACAAATTACTCGTTTTTTTTTTATCAATGTAACCCCTCTCCTCCACCCCCACCACTTTTAAATATATTTGTGAATTCGGGCTTTTGTATTCCTTATTCTGTGTGTGTCGTTTGTCATGTAAGTTTTATCGACAAACTCACTAAATTACGGCGTGAGTTGATGCGAAAAAATGTAGGCACTAAAAATGTTTTGTATTTTTTTTCCTCCCTCTCTCTCTCTCTCTCTCTCTCTCTCTCTCTCTCTCTCTTTGGTTCTCCAACAAAGGAGGGATTAAACCTAGTAATTCAATTCACCCCCATTCGTCTTTTCGTTTGTTCGTCTGTTCGCACTTTTCTCAATAACCACTCCTTAAACTTTTTTTTTTAATTTTGCACAAACATTAGTCATGGTGAAAGTAAATTTTTGCCAGAACGGATTCTTCAGAATAACTCTGGTTGCCCCCCCCCCGCGCGGGGGAATTATAGCGGTAAAATTGCCCCAAAACCGCTCGTCCATTCGTTTGTTCATACTTTTCCCAACTACCACTCCCATGGTTCTGGATATGACCTTAAACTATATCCAGTAGTGGTGAGACCCCAGTTTGCGGGCTAGGGGAGTGTGGAGCCACCCTTTAATTACCATTGCTCCCAGGTCCAATGTGATCCGGAGTGGTAGTACCTGTTAGGGTCCCAACTATGGGTTAAATAGAAACCGACTTGAAAACAAATATATTCTATTAAAAGAATTTTCTTCAAAATCTTTAGATTCGGCATTAAATAACCCGAAAAGGATTGATATGCCGTAAAATAAAAACAACCAACCAACAACCAACTACCACTCCCTTAACTTTTTGGAAAATTTTGAACAAACACTAATCATGGTAAAAGTAATTTTTTCACTCATGGGGTGGGGGACCTTGCATGCTGGGCTTGTTAATATTACTACATGGGGGGAATCATTTCAAGTAAAAATCTATTTAGCAATGCACATTTTGTATAGAGAAATACACCCTTTGAATATGTAAACATTAAGTAATAAATAACAGGTTATCCACTATGGATGTCTCATTTGGGCTCAGCTCGAGTATATATTTTTTTCGTACAAGATGTGAACTGTTTAAAAAAACATAATACTCGCATGCACATGTCTCGATTTCTTTCCGTTTTTCTTTTTAATTCATTTTTTTAAAGGAATTTAACGTTACGTTTAATACCTACGGTATTTCTGCTTATAATAAATAAGAATTCTGTATTAATTAAAATATAACA
This sequence comes from Euprymna scolopes, assembly GCF_053919585.1. Lineage (NCBI taxonomy): Eukaryota > Metazoa > Mollusca > Cephalopoda > Sepiida > Sepiolidae > Euprymna > Euprymna scolopes. Next base: position 40,166,935 of record NC_136510.1, read on the forward strand.
TTTATGTATATTTTACGACCGGGCAACGCTAGGCGACCTGCTAATAATATATAGATTTAGTATCGTTTCTGAAACGTATTTGTCCTGTGTCTTGGTTCTTTTACACTGTTAATCTAACACAACTGTAGAAGACCAGGATATAAATACCCTAAACTCGTTACAAGAAAAAATAATGAAACGAATTGAATGAAGGAAACAAAGAACTCAAATGCTGGAATAAAATAAACATGTCGTTTATTTTCTATTGAGAAATGAAAGTTTTGGGTGTACACGTGTTCATTAGGCCGTTGACGACTACGCGCGTGGAAGGAAAGGGGAATGCAATAGAGAAGCGCGAAGTGGCAAGCCGGCCTGTAGAAAGAGAGGGTTAAGCTCAGTAGAGAGTCGCGCACATGTCTCTGTTGATGGAACAAAACGAAGGGGAGATACAGTGAGAAAGTCAATCCAGGTTATGGAGATAGAAAGCGTATAAAGTGTATGTACTGTTTGTTGGTTTTTTTTGTCCCACATAGTAGCAAGTGGTGTGAGGCACGCGCATGCGCGCGCATGCTGGAAAGGCACGCTATCGGTCTGTAAACCGCCCAGCTAGGAAGCTGGTCTGAAAAAGGGAGAAGCTGCTTATTGCTCTTGCTTTTATAGGTGTTTCCGCTGGTCTTTTGCGCATGTGTGGATTTCCTTTGAAAGGGGAAGTGACGTTGTCCATGCGTGCGTGTACGCGTGTGTGAGTATACACGTGAATGTGAGTGCATGTACGCGAATGTGAATATATGTACGTGGGTGGACGTGGGCGCGTATGTTTGTGTGCGCGTATGTATATGACAAGTAATATAGCTTGAGATGTGAACGCGTGTTTTTGTGTGAGACTAGAAAAGGCTCGCGCACAACCGAACCAGATAAATCGAAGCAATCGTTGCTGATGTAAATTAAGTCAAATCGTACAAAAGCAGTAAAAGAAGACACTGTCGCCATTTTTCATTCAATTCACTAAATTTGTTTTTTGTTAAATCTTATGTAATGAGTACTTTAGATTTTGTTACTACCATATAATCTGGCGCTAAACAAACCGCTTTTTATGTTGGCTTGTTATGTAGCAGTTATAAATGAAGACTTATTTTTTCACGTGGAGAAATGTCCCTACTAAGTGATTTGGTTACACAATGACCAATCAGCTTGCAGGGCGCACTGATTTCATCTGTTGCCTAAATATGTTTTTTTTTCTTTCTTTTATAAAGCCATTGTCATAAAACCGTTAACAATAAACAGAGGTTACAAAGCTAATTAAGGAATGCATAAAACTTATGAATATCACGATAGTTAGACAATACGTAACTTCATAAATGTTACAGTGATGCATGTAAATTCACACAATTCTAAGGCAGCGCGTTCAGAACTGCAGAATACAGTGCGAAAAGAGGTCACCGATATATATCTGAGCAAACACCAGTGTGGTTATGGAGAGGGTCTAATGTGAATGTCTGTCGTCACAGGTTTGATCTGTTCAGCCGCAGCATAGAACAGTATTTAAGCATTGTGGTGGAGTAAGAACCATGAAATAATCTGTAGGCAACAGAAACAACTGTTACATTCCGACGAGTAGACAGCAGATCTATTCCAAACAGATTATATACTCCAGAGGAAAAAGGGTCGCGGCAGATATCATTTAGTATATAAAAATAGCACGATACTCTCGACGCTCAAGAGAATCAAAGAACACTTTGCCAACTCTGGCAAACACTAGAGACCCGTACTTCAAGTGGAGATGACTCATTGTTTGTAAAGCCTATTCAGCAAATGCCATTCGCGAGGATCTTGATTGTTCAGGATATACAACATGTAAAGCTTCTTATTGCTGTGTTGCCTTGAATCGATTAGCGGACATTAAAAGTCTGTTGGATAGTAGTGGTGTTTATGTGACCGTTTATATCTTATACCCGTTTATATATTATACCCGTTTATACCTATAACCGTTTATATCTAATACCCGTTTATATCTTATTCCCGTTTATATCTTATATACGTTTATATCTTATACCCGCTTATACCTTATATACGCTTATATCTTATACCCGTTTATATCTTATACCCGTACATATCTTATACCCGTTTATATCTTATACACGTTTATATATTATACCAGTTTATATCTTATACACGTTTATATCTTATACCCATTTATATCTTATACACGTTTATAACTTATACCCATTTATATCTTATACACGTTTATATCATACCCGTTTATATCTTATACCCGTTTATATCTTATACACGTTTATATCATACCCGTTTATATCTCTACCCGTTTATATCTTATACCCGTTTATATCATACCCGTTTATATCATACCCGTTTATATCTTATACCCGTTTATATCATACCCGTTTATATCTTATACCCGTTTATATCATACCCGTTTATATCTTATACCCGTTTATATCATACCCGTTTATATCTTATACCCGTTTATATCATACCCGTTTATATCTTATACCCGTTTATATCATACCCGTTTATATCTTATACCCGTTTATATCATACCCGTTTATATCTTATACCCGTTTATATCATACCCGTTTATATCTTATACCCGTTTATATCATACCCGTTTATATCTTATACCCGTTTATATCATACCCGTTTATATCTCTACCCGTTTATATCTTATACACGTTTATATCTTATAGCCGTTTATATTTCTACTGATTTATATCTTATACCCGTTTACATATTATACCCGTTTATATATTATACACATTTATATCTTATACCCGGTTATATCTTATACATGTTTATATCTTGAACACGTTTATATCTTATACCCGTTTACATCTTAAACCCGTTCATATCTTATACCCGTTTATATATTATACCCATTCATATCTTATACCCGTTTATATATTATACCCATTTATATCTTATACCTGTTTATATCTATACTTGTTTATATCCCATACCCGTTCAAACTTATACCTTTTATATCTATACCCCACTGAGCTACGAAGTCTATTTTGAACTCCGTCAAGGCAGGATAAACTGCTTCTAGCAGCTCCTGTCTAGATGTGGCGACAGTACTCCTTCGTTGACCGTACCTGGCTTTTATATAGGTAGAGAATTGCATCAGGATTGAAATAGACCATACGTATGTCTTTAATGTATGTTGTATAACAGACTTTTGTCTTTAGATCCTTAATGTATATTTTACAGCCCGTGATTCATCTCATCTAGTTGTGTTGATGCGTGCGTGTCGACATACTTACATATAAGACATACACATAACGGCACACCTGTTCTGCTATCATTTCTTCTGGAAGATTCTTCAATTACCTGAATTTTTATAAATGATGACTCCTGTAGCTCTACGGGGGAAGTGGGACGGATCCAATTTAAAAAAAAAGTTATAATACGCGACAGTATGATTGCGACAACCGCCAAGTCAACTGAACAAGAAACGTAACTCAAACGCTTCCATCTACATAATTAAACATGAATGATACCATTAATGTGACCTGACACGGTACCAAACACTTCCCTTAACACAACCTAGCACGATCGCAAAAAATTCTGTCAATACGACCCGACACAAAGCGAACAATTCCATCAATACGACCTGACATGAAGCGAACATTTGCATTGACACGACCTGACACGCGGGATCCCTCCACCACGATCAGAAAAGGGTTATAATGCTTCCCCAAGATCAAGAATTGATGACTAATGCATTCAAGAAGATGGCAGGTATCAGTACTGACAATAAATGTAGGTTCTGCCACACAGAATTAGAAAGTGTGAGTCATCTAGTATTCAAGTTGCAAGGTTTTTTGCGGGATGGCTACTACACAGTGAGACATGATGGAGTATGTAAGTACCTCCACTGGACCATCTGTAAAAAATTAAACATCCAGTGTAGCAGAAAGTCCTGGGAATATCAACCTGAAAGAACAGTTGGAAATGATTTATATATCATACATTACGACCATGTAATCCCTACTGCCACCTACCTTGAAAATGCTGCTGTGAAACCTGACATAGTTACATAGTCAGAGAGAGTGGCAACCTTGGTTGAAGTGAGTGTCCCTAATGATTGGGGTCTCAACAGAGCTGAAAGGGAGAACCAGACCAAATATCAAGGTCTCATTTATGATATGAAAAGAAACTGTAATCTTAGGCAGATATCAATCATACCAGTTATTTTAGGTGCTACAGGGCTTAGGAAGAAGAACTTGAAGTCCTAGCTAAGTAATATTAGTGAACAGCGAGGATACTAAAAAGAGCTCTCGGTTGGTTTCAATAAAAAACAGGGGAATTTTGGGCTGCTGGCTTGACTGCCCCATACCCAGCATTAGAATCTTTGAAGAAAGAAAATGAAGAAAAAAAAAATAGCAAATTTGACTGCTACTTTCTGAACGACTCTGACGTCATCTTTTTGTAGCGCTTGTATGAACCCATTTTCATCGTAGGTGGGCCCAACTAAGACACTGACACAATTCTTAAGCACTTCCGTGCATGCCAGTTGCAACTCCCATTATTCTTTTTAATGAGGGGGGGGTATTTTACACATTACAAGTGCCGCAATAAAAAAAATCTACAGTATCACTTAAAAATCGGAAACCCAATAAAAGTACACCTGTCCAAAATAACACCAACGTTGTTTCCATGATCGCATCCTTCTTTTGTCAGAGGACATCAATCAAAATGAGTAAATAAATCTAGATTAATGAATTTGGTGCTTGTCTACAATTGGGCCTATACAAAAAATATTTTCAAGAAAAATCTTTTAAAATCTTTATGATTAATGTACCTGTCACCGCACGAAGATGTCATATTCCAAAAATCACGTAAATCGGTCAAGTAGTTTTTTTTTATTTAAGAAAATCAAATATTATGATGCATTTTATCGGAGAAAAACTTGACGCCATGTTTATTTTGAATGGCGCTGCTAGCGACACCTCTTGGGAATCACGGAAGAATTTTTTCTAGAGTTTGGAAAGTCGATTGTCTGCCCTAGTTGATCCTACATTCCCGTGATTCCCAAGAGGTGTCGCTAGCAGCGTATTATTCAAAACAAACATGGCGTCAAGTTTTTCTCCAATAAAATGTATCATAATATTTGATTTTCTTTTTAAAGAAAACCTTACTAAATCGATTTTCGTGATTATTAGAACATGACATCTTCGTACGGTGAGAGGTACATACATCATAAAGACTTTTAAAGATTCTACTTGAAAAAAAAAATTATAAGCCCAATTGTGGATACGCACCATGAACTTTAATGGATTGATACATGATTTTTTTTAATTCCCTCCTTGAGTTTACGTAAGGGAGATAATTTCGCTTTGTAAGCTGTAACAAAATCCTTAAAAGTTTTGTAAATATTTAATATTAAGAAAATGTTTTGTAAATATTTCTTTTTTCTTTTAAATCTTTAAAACTTTTGTAAATATATTTTTTTTTAATCTTGATCGCGAACATTCGACCTGTTTACAAGTTTAGAAACGCCTAACCGCAATGTCAAGGTCGAACAAACGGTACCTCTTGAATTGTTCGCTTATTTTTGTCGTCTGCTACGGGGTATCTACTCCTTACTTGATCCACAAAACCTTCAAAAGGTAAGGGAGATAATTGGGTTTATTTGTTATTTTGCTTTTACCTAATAGAAATAAGCGCTTTAAAAGAAATGTTCATAAACACTTTTTAAAATATTCTTTCTCGGGGTTTTAATTAATTAATATTGTTTTGTTCTAGAGTTGTTGCTTTTTCAATAATTAACATTTAAAAAAATCTTTAAAAATCCTCGTTTTTGTAAATATAAAGTTTAATATCGTTTAACCTTTAAAAATCCCTAAATTTTATAAATAAGTTAAATGTTGTCGCAATCTTAACAAAAAGTATTCTGAAAAAAAAGTATTTTTAACAAAAAATATTCTGAAAAAAGTATTTTGTTTAGTAAAAAAACAAATTTAGCCATATTGAAATCCTAACAACAAAAAGAATTCCTTGCTATTATAAGAAAAATATGACAAATTCATTGTTTTTTTGTTTTTGTTTTTTTTTTGTATATGAAAAGTTTTGCGCTGTTTTAAAATTTGTCATTATGCTGAGGGCGACAACTCTCTTCTACTAAAAGATTCGTTCGTTTTTCATCTCATAATTTAGGACGCTCAAAACAACGATATTTTTTTTACTAAATCAAAACATTAACAAAAGAAAGTTGCGACGAAAAATTTTTAATGTAACAGAGTTGATAAAAACAAACAAACAAAAAAAATGAACGAACCCCTTAGTAAAAGAGAGTTGTCGCCCTCAGCACAATGACAAATTATAAAGCAGCGCCAAAAGTTTAATATTGTTGTAAAAACATGTTGCCAAATACAAACATAAAATCTGAGAACGAAACAGTTGTAATTGGAAAAAGAAAAACGTGAGAAAGTATATATTTTTAAAAAAATGTTAATTAACGTACTATATTATAAAAGGTTTTTCTAATTTACATGAAAATATAAAAGAAAAGTAAACTCCATTGCGTTGTCAGGATTTATTAGAACTGGCAAAGCATGGTTATCTCCCTTACATCTGTAACATGGGAGAGGCAAAAGAAACACGTTTCTTTTTAACATGTCGAGTAAGATTTTTTTTTTTTTTTTTTTTTTTAATAAAAACTCGTTCACTTGCAGATTATTTGAATTTCAAAACGAACGATTTATATTATTCGAGTCCACTGGAGAACATGACAAATACTCTCATCATCAAGATCAAACGTTTACTGTATCCACGTGACGGTCATCCCATAATACCAGTAAAATAAAGAAAAAAAAAAGAAAAAAAAAGAAGGAAGTGTTGCTTTGATAAGATGATATCTAAAGGTTTACATAAATTATTTAATTCATGTAATCTTTATACAACTATAAAGTTGAGTTTTTTTTTTCTGACATTGATATTTAAAAGTGTACTTTTTCTACTGGTAAAGCACAATGTGACACAAGGTCGTTTTAATATAAGGGAAAACCAGCTTCCCAAAAAGGGGCACTTTGGAAGTAGGCAACAATAAAAATTGCCTCAGTATGAAACGATTTCCCCTTCAATGACCAAGGACAAAATAAACTTAAATGTAGCATTAGAACAGTTGTAGCAGGACTGGTCAGTGCTCCCGGCTCTGGCATTATCTACTACCAGAGCCTCATTTGGGTAACACCGAACTTAGGCACAAGGCCAGTAGGGGAAAATGGGGGTCGAAGGTCATCACACTACTTTGCTAAAAGTTTTTTGAAATTTTATTAACCCTAAACTAGTCTCTTTCACCATAATATCTCATTCTCTCCATGGCGTTTGCAGATTAAAAATATCCCCAGATGCTGTGATTTTTTATTTACAATTCTGTAAAAAGAAAAAAAAAAAAGTATTTACAGCAACAAAATTTTTTTAAAAACTTATATACAAGCTTAAAGTTTTTTTTTTTTTTTTTTCTCTTTTGAACATGAGATGATGGGGAGTGGGGGGAACTAAGAAACAGCCAAAAAGAAAGAAAAAGAAAACAACTAAATCAAAAGCATATGGGGGCAGGTTAGTAAGGCCTTTCCTTCCTATTTCTAAGTGTGGAACGGCCACTGTTTTCCAACAAAAGTCGAAAACAAACAGGTCTTTCACTAATGAGAAATGGGGGACTTAAGAGTAATCTTTCAAAAACAAATTAAATCGGGATGGGAACATAGGGAATGGATGGTGTCTTCCAAGATAAATGTGTGTATATGGGCAACAGACCGGGACAAAACAAAGGGTAGAGTGGGTATCTTTGGAAGCTCTCCTAGTACCGATGAAAAAATAAAGCAGGTCCAAGAACAACTTTCATACTTACCTATTCTAAAGCCTATAAAAATCCACTCTTATTGGTTAACGAACCCACTATATCTTACTCTAAAATTGGTTAGGGCTGGGTTCTGCAGAACCTAGCACTGCACATGCCATAGCTAGGGTGCAAACGTATTCTCGAACCTAGCGGCTCATCAGACGCATAAGCTAGTGCTATGCACCCATCTCCTATTGGAATTCATGCGATGTAATCTTTTCCAATCGCATCTGATTTTTACTTTAAATGGTGCTTAAAATAAACAACCAGATCTCGATCGAAAACAGATCCAACCCCATGGACCACGTTAAGATGTGTAGTCCACATTACTGATCTAGCTACTGCTGGGATCATGAGAAAAAACATTTTTTTCTCTCTAGTAAATGGCAGGTCTATGCCAAATCAAGGAGCACCGACCGTTTGGGGTTAATGCCAGCTGTTACCTCTCCGATATACTACCAGAGACTTCAAAGTCTACAACAAAGGAAGAATACATAATCTGTAGTTTCAGTTTTCATTGCAGAACGTGGCAGTGCATCTCGAACAAGTCGCCAGATCAAAAAATAATTCTTAATTGTTTAGGTAACTTTAACTTGGCGCCCAATTCCACTACGAATGGACCTCCTCCTCCAACATATGTAGCCACTCCACCAGCGGATCCTTTGCAGTACTCTCCATTAAGTCCCTATACAGTCTCTTTCTTGACCGAGCAAGGTTACTGGACCCACGCAATGCTCTAAGTGCGGCCTGGCATTCAGCCAAAGATCCAACGACTTTTAAAACAAATCCCAGGAAACGAAGGCTGACCCTATCGAAAGCCTTGGACTGATCTAAATTGATCAGCGCAGCTTTGGTATCCTCTTCTATTCCCTTATGATCATGTAGATCAAATGCAGATTTTCTTGAATCGATTTCCCCTTCACATCATAGCTCTGGTCCAGTTCGATCAAGTCAGTGATAGCAACCTGCTAACAACTCTGTTCTTCGCAGAGTCAAACGCCTGTAATCATCTCAATTTTCCTCCCCACCATCCTGTTAATGTTTCCTCAGCAATGTGATCACTCCCTTGGTCACTGCCCAAGAATGGAGCTCTGAGCAAACCAATGGTTTAACACATCCTTCCGAATAGGGACCAACATGGGCGACAGCCTCAAGGAGAATTCAAACGTTCTGTCTGAGTGTGAAAAGAACTTTGCCATATTCACAAACGTTTCGATTTCCATAAGTCGTCGTCAGGCAAGTGATAAAAAAATGAAAAATTGCGTTAGTGAGTTTAATGAAAAGATGATTAAAATCGTTTAAAATACTTAAAAGCATTTAAGTGTGCCTTCCTCTTTGTATTCAGCCTGATTGATGGTTGATTTTTTTTTTACATGGATTAGTAGAGCTTCAATAATTGGGAGGCGTAGATCACAGTGCAAGACAGCTAAAATGGCAGTGTTTTTAATTAGTATATCCTTAAATTCGGTTTTGAGAGAGTCATGTGCTGTGAGGTGTTAGTAAACTGAGCTTTTCAGGGAAGACAGGTGGCGGGTTATTTGGCGAGAGATACGGGTTCTAGTTATGCCGATGTACGTGTTATTTTTGGAGACACATTCTCCTACACAGCATTTCTAGTTTTGAGTAAACTGTCTTCAGATGTAGGATTATTGCTTATTAATAATTGACTTGTTTTTAATTTTTTGTAATAAATAATGAATCTAATTTTAGAGGGGTTTTTTTTCCGGTGGTTGAAATGTGTTTGTGTATATTTCTTATTTTTCATCTATTTTATAATTTGCATGCATCTGATTACAAAAAAATATGTTAATATTATTGTTATTGTTATTATTATTATTATGAATGTTTTTATTAATGGCGGTTAAAGTGTGTTTTATTTTTTCATCTCTCGCCTGACGACGACTTATGGAAGTCAAAAATGTTCACAAATACTGCTAATTTCTTTTCACATTCGAACAGATTGTTCGAATACTAACCTGCCAAAAAGGAAAATACAGATTACAAGAGAAATAAACAGGAATTATTCCTGCTCTTCAATGAAACTTGCATTAGAGAAAAAATGCTGCCCAAATATACTATTTTTTATTTCTTTTTCGTCTTTTTTCAACTATTTCTGCGGATTGTTGTTGATTTGACACTGAGCTGCCAGATTATAAAAAAAAAATGGAAAAAAGATCAATGTTTGAAGATTTGGAGGGTGGTAAAATTTCACATCCCATTCATTACTGTAACCCTTATCCCCGAGTGGCTTCCGGGCCTTGATAAGTGGTGACCTCTATGTAAAAAAAAAATATATATATATAGTAGTAGTAGTAGTAAGTTATGAAAATATATATGGCAATTAAGCTACACAGAATATTCTGCGTTTCATTCTTGAATTCTCACAAGAATGAAACACAGAATATTCTGTGTAGCTTAATTGCCATATATATTTTCATAACTTACTACCTAGCTCTACCTATGTATGTATTTAGCATTGTTGAAGTAAATACTGAAAATTTACACATAAAATTATATCTTCATATATTAATTTATGTGATTAAATGAAGTAATTATATCATTAAAACACTACCGCGTTTGATTATATGCCTAAGTGGCAGTTTTAGTCATTTCGAACTGCTTTAAAGCTTCACCGCTCACTCATTTTTTCGAACAAATTTCAAACAATTATTACAGTTTATAGATCACCTTCTCAGTTATATTGTGAAACATTTTTTTTTCAATTTTCGTTCAGTAAAACAAAAGTTATGATGAATTTTCTGGTGTTCAAAATCGTAAAAATATGTAAGGACGTGAGCGACGCTTTTTATGACAACCACATCGCTTCAGTGACTACTGTTGTTACTAATTCACTGCTGTCGCAGAAAGAGAAGTAACAAGTGAAACAGAGAGAATGAAAGAATGAAAGGGAGATAATTGGGGGTGATTTTATTGAAAGCAGACGAGTGCCATACATTGTTATTACATGTGTTTAGGGGGGCAAAAAAATGAGACTGAAATTAAACAAAGAAAAAATGAATTTATTGGGATTCTGGAAACATCATGAATTACAATAAAAAAATGCGATTATGAAAAGTAATATGGTTAAGCTTAAACATGGAAAAGTAAAGGACTAGTGGTTAAAACAGGAAAAGAAAAGGACAAGATATTCTAGTAAAAAATATAATAAATTTATAACTTAAAATATTGCAATACTAAGAATTTTTTTAAAATTCAATTTCCAACATTATATAATCAATTCTTAATGGTGCAATATTTTAAGTTATAAATGTATTATATTTTTTTACTAGAATATCTTGTCGTTTTCTCTTCCAGTTTTAAAAAAAAATCATGGCAAAATTTATATCTATATCATTAATTGCTAGATGAAAGATAATGTTTTTAAATTGCAACAAAATGTACATTACATAAAATAAATCCAAGGTAAGTTTTTGATTAAATTTAAATTAAATTTTTATACCTTACTTTGTAAAATTTATAAAAGTGCACTTTGAACATAAATAAATTTCAAATTCAATCTTGTACCTTTATTTTTAAAGCCTATAGTAAAAACATTTTGTTTAACAATTTTCATGCCTTGGATGAAATGCTTTTCTAACTTTAATCTTATCTTTTTAAGATTATATTTTAAAACTCTCCTTCTCTCTATTTCAGTTTGTATTTCTCCTCACACCACAACTCATTTTTTGCAACCCCCTCTTTGTAATACAGGTCTGAATAATGAGAAACAAAAACTTTAAAATAACTTTTTTAGATTAAATTTTTTTAAAACTTTTTTTCAGAATAGAAAATCTTTAAAATTTAATAAGGAACATATTTCATATAGATTTCATTAACAAATATTCAATACATAACGAGAAAAATAGAGATGAAAATTTCAAAAGGACTGTATAACTGGTTACGGTAAATAATAGTACTCACCAGCAAAAGTCTTCGTTATTGTTATTCTATTATTATTATTTAAAACATTTTGTGTCCTGCTCTTTCATGTTATATATATATTATAGTTTTTACTGAAGGATTCTTTAAATGGAGATTTATCAAGATATAAAAAGCTCAACATGTAAGGTGGAGCTTAAGTATATTACAAAAATTATTGACAATATAAAATATATACTGATGTATATAAATTTATTTATCAGTTCACATAAGGACAGGACATCAATGAGAAAAGGGTTTATAGATGTGTTTTATACCTAAGTATTTCGAAGCATAATGCTTTTCATCAGAAGAGTAGAGAAAGAGCTAGATACCCATAGCTAGATGTAGCATTCCCTAATATTGAAGCTAGCTCCTTCTCTTCTGGTGAGAAGCATTAGCCTTCGAAATACCTAGGTATGAAGAGTATCTATAACCCCTCTCCTCTCGATGTCCTGCCTTTACTTGAACTAATGAATAAGTTAAACTACACCAGTATATATTGGGCATTGTCAATAATTTTCTTAATATACATATATATCTATAAAACTCTGAGCCATCCAGGCTTTCTTCAATCTTGTCTTCGACAATCGGGCGAGTCCATCTTTTATATATACTAACATTACAACCCGGCGTTGCCCGGATGTTTGGAGGTGTATGTTGAGCAAAAAAAATAATAAAATAAAAGCGGTCAATTTTTTAAATTTGACCCCTATATGACACCTTAACATTTATTGTTTTGGGCTCAAATTAAGTTAAGTTAGATCCATGTCCAAGGAACCTATATCTATAATTTCAAGTGTTTAGACCCAAAATTAGCGGAGGAGTTTGGTAGAGTTTTCAAAGGTCAAATCGTTGAACTTTGACCCCTTAACAGCCAAATTTCTGGCCGAAAACCGATAAAAGATTTTCCCAAATTTCAGTTCCCTGTATATCAAATTTCGAGTCTGTAGACTAAAAATTGACAGAGTTATTGCATAGGGAAATGTACACACACACAGACACACACGTTCACTTATATATGTATATGAGAGAGAGAGAGAGAGGCGAAGTAATCAGAGTGGAGAGTTGTATGTTTTGGTTTCGATTCTAGCTGATGGCACCAAAGTCATATTTTTTAGTTTTGCTCTCACTACTATATATTAGATTTAATATAATAATAAATATGTAATCTGCATGAATTAAAATATCGTATTTAAGCTTATCTTATGACCGGGCAGCCTAATAGTATGAGATCCGAATAAGTTGTCAAAAAACCATACCTTTGCTTCAGCTTCTATTTTTTCCATGAAATAAATAAAGAAATAAAATAGTTTGCTTGGCCCTGCCAATTCATGTTTATTTCGATGGTGTTCAGAAAATGCATATTGAATTTCCATTAATAATTACATTCGTGATTCCAGGCCAATATTATTCATGAATCATAAAATCAATCGATCAAATCATCTTTACATTTTAATTATTGCCCTATCAGTGAACATTTCATTTTTAAACCTATTTTTTCACCATAGAATTATTATTTAATATTTATTGCATAGATCGTGTCATATTTTTCAAACACGATCTATGACAATTATTTAACTCTGGATCATCGTATTCAAATTAAGCGTGTCAAATCAGACAACGAACAAACCATACCTTTGATTCAGCTTTTTTTCCCCATGATAGTGACTAATATTTCAGCTTATGCTTTCTGTCACAGTCAACATCTGTACCTGTTTGCTGCAAATTAGAGTTTGGATACTTTTTTTTTTTCTTTGAAAGAATTATGCAAATATTTCGATAAACATTATGTTGATAACACAATAGGTTTATTGAGTCACACAGCTTTCTTTACATTATAATTGATAAATTTCATTCGACTGTGATGGGTTTGTTTTACTATACACATAGATCTGAAAAAGTTGTCAAAAATCAAATATATAAGAAATAAATGTTATCAAATAAGTTACTTTTCTACCTAACTGGATAATTTTTTAGCGTTTTCATTTAATGTAACGTGTTTATTCAGATCGATAAATAGTGTTTACTGATATAGTTGAAAAATGCAAATGGTGGTATGCTCACGGTTGAATACGGTAAGTTTGGGAAAACGAGTTTAAAAAAAAAAAAAAAATGATACAAAATATTGTTAGAAACTCGCTCAATATATGTTACCGTGACATAGAAACCCACCGAATATATGTCCGCCTTAGAGTATTTTGTGTAATTTGTTTGTTTGAACTCATTTTCCCAAGCTTACCGCGTTCAACATCAAGCATGCCGCCTTTTTTCTTTTTTAAATATATCGATTAACACTGTATGATTTTCGAACGTATTTAAACGTTTTAAAGGGGAGTAAAACCACTAAAAACGTTTCCAGATAGGTAGATGAGTAACTTGTCTTGCCTTTGATAACATTTATTTGTTATATATTTTTTGACCACTTTTTCGAATCTATGTGTATATTAAAACAAACTCGACTGATTATTGCAGATTTCTTTCTTGAGTCTTCATTACAATTTAATATAGAAAACATTAAAAAACAATAAGGAGTTCGCTGTTTAAAACACTATAACAATTTAAGATTTAACAGTTTAAAAGACAAGACGAGTGCGAAATTGTTTTTAATCAGTATTGCTATTTATTAAAAATAAAGAAAAAAATTTTTTTCAAATTTTTGAAGAAAAAAAAAAAAAAATGCTCAGCTTCAGGAAATTGGACAGTTTGTCATTTAGTTTTTCTTTCTTTTCTTTCCTCTCATATGCCATGGTGGTGATAATCCTTGGCATGATTTGAGATATTAGTAATATTTATTAAAAGCACTCATCTGGTCTTTCTAATTGTCAAATCTTAAATTATTATAAAAGGTGTTTCAAACAGTGAATTCTTTTTTATTACACACATATCCGACAGACACCAAAATACTGTAATTGGACATACAGACATTTTGACTTAACTTCAAACTTCTCAAGTCATGCCAGGGATTACCACCACCATGACATATAAGATGAAGTAAAAAAAAAAAAAAATTATTATTTCACACTAGTCTGGACTTTCTAACCATTGAATTTTAAATTTAAAACAATGTTTTCTCTTTTGTGTGTGTGTGTGTGTGTGTGGGGGGGATCATAATGCCGATGTGTACGAACAAATTACTCACTTTTTAAAACTTGATTTTTAGGGTATTCATGTTTGTTTTGAACGAATATCACATTTAAAATTGTTGCAGACTAGTAGTTATGATATTAAGACCTTTATTATCCAACATATTTTCTAGCGTTTTAAGTGGGCGCTATTTTTTTTCCACTTGAATGACCATCTTCGCTTTGATTTGTATCGTCAACAATGAAAAACAAATGACCCGTTAGCAAATTTTGGCAATTGCAGTCATCTTATGGAAGCTTTTGTCCATTCCACTCTCTTTATACAGATCGACGTCCAAATAGCAATACTTTTAATCTTTCAATTAGCTTCCGGGTCTTGATCTGCGAGTTAATAAAAAGAACATTCCAGAAATATTTAATTTGCATTATTCGGACTATCATCCTTGTCTTGGATGTTATTCCCACAATCATTCGGCTGATGTAATCTCCGACCTTTATCAGATGTACGAGGTGCCTTCAATAAGTTTCCAGACATTTTTTTGTACAGTTATTGAAAATTGTTGTAGACTTGAAAATTCAGTATGTTATTGCTTATACATCTTATGAGATGACTGACCAATTTTTTATGATTTCAGGTTCAAATGAACAGCTACAGCAGGAATTGAAATGCACCCTACTAAAGCCTGATTGTCACAGCTGGTGAATTTCAAAAATGCATTCTGGAACATGAGAATACTTTAGAAGAATAGGTTATAAAATTCTGTACTGAACTTGTAAAAAAATGCCACAGAAACACATGGATTGCTTTTGGACCATCTTGCATGAATCCTGAATCAATTTTTGAAGAGCATAAGAGATTCAAGGAAGGTAGGGAGTCTGTGAGGGATGTTGAGGTGTGGGAGGGGTAAAGAAGTCAGAACACCAGAGTTGATTGGCTAAATAAAATATTCCATGGATAAGGGTCGTTGTGTGTCTATAGAGACACATAAGTGCACAGTTTGATGGCAGTGTCAGAACTGTACACACACTTATGAGGAATTGAACATGTAGAAGATTTGCATCAAGTTTGTCTGAAGGGTGCTTAGAGAATATCAGAAAGAAAAACGTTATGATCAAGATGAGCATCATCTTTATAGTCTACAGGGTGGTCAAAAAGTCAGGTAACATGTTAAAGGTAGAAAAAACAATATGATCCATTATAATCTCTATTCGTTTAATATTATTTGTTTAAATATTTGAGTGTAATATATAAACTACCCCTCCTGATTTCTGGCTTTGGGGCTATGTAAAGGATAGCGTTTATGGCAAGAAGCCTGATACAATAGCGTCTTTAAAGTTATTTATTGAAGAGGAGATTGCGCGGATATCAGCTGACATGATTACACGTGTTACACAATCAGTGGTTAATCGCTTCCAGCGATTGATAGAGAGAAATGGACGACAATTAACAAAATAAACATATTTCATGTTTGTTTCATTTTATATTTCAATGTATGGTACTTAAATATACATGGATTGCTAATATCGTTTTTCTTTAAAATGTTACCTGACTTTTTGACCACCCTGTAGACCTGGCATCCTATGACTTTTGGTTATCCTCTAAGCTCAAGGAAAACCTTGAGGCGGTCGTTATGAGACGATTAAAAAGATGAAAAAAGCTGTGACGAGGGTCATTGACATGTGAACAGAAAATTCCATGAGGCCTTCCAGAAGCTGTTGGAATCGTATAACAAGTGCATTGCAGCTGGAGGTGATTACTTCAAAGGAAACTACGAGTTTCATGTGTATACTATCAATAAAACTGCCCATACATGGAAACTTATGGAAGGCACCTCATATCTTGTCAAACTCGAGAATCTTTCTGTCAAACTCGAGAAAGTCTATGCAATTTTGAAAATATTTTATTTAAGCCATGGGGATAGTTTGTTCTCGTTTCATCACTCTGTAGATTGAACCTTCAACTTCCGGAAGACTATCTCTTAGAACAGATTAAAACATAGCACTTTATCCATTATGCCACACTTAAAATTCTGCAACAGGTTTCCGAGATGATAGCAAACAAGAATTACAACACCTGTAAGTAAATCAAATTGAAAAGAGCTGAAGGGCTCTTTTCAATTAAAATTGTTCATTTTCTAGTCACACACACAAAAATGTAGCAACAGAATTATGAGTAACAATAAACAAAACAATTAAATTAAAAAGCAATAAGAACAAATAGTGAATTAATGAGATGATCTTTTGCAAAACATGAAAATTAGATTTCTAATTTACATGCTAAACTATTTTTTTTCTATTTTGAATAAGAGTTGAATGTTTTAATCTCACTGTCAGTGCAGTAATCAGACCAACTATAGATATCCCATTTCCAAACAAGAAAGTTTTATCAATCGTCTGGTCCAGAATGAGTAACCATTTTCTTGTATTTCCAAAATGGCTACCATTTTTAATTTAATGTTAAAAACTACTATTTTTGATTTTTCTCGCATATTGCCACATTCAGGAAAAATCAGACGCTAAAAGATAACACCAAAAAAATCATGACCTTCATTAACCCCCAACACTAATCCTAAATGCAGGAGAGAAATTTGAAATATTAAAAAAAAAAAAATTCTAGAAAAGTAAACTAAATAAAAACACTTTAAAGTAGTGCACATTTCAGGAATAAAAATGTTACCTGTTCTGTCCTATGTGATCAAGTACAGGGTAATCATTTTACATTAAAATTTATATAGTTTAGTTAAGAACTATGCTAAAGTGTAAAATATACAATCATTTTTTTAATTTTCTAGGGCTTTCACAAAAACAAACTCATGACAGTATGGAGGCAAAAAAAAAAAAAAATGAATAAATAAAAACAAATAAGAGGAAAAAAAAAACAAAGGCAATAATTGAGTTTTAAAAACATTTTATTGTGTAAATAAAATTGCATTTTTTTTAGACTTTATTTTAAGAAAAACAAATACACAAAAAAGAGGTTTCGCATGTAGTGGCAATTCAAAACAGATTAAAAATTCAATTTTTTTCCTATATTTACCATATTTAATAAATATTCTAAAAAAAAAAAAAAAAAAGTGTATTGCTTAAACACTTTTCAGTGCAAAAATATCTGACTTATCTCCCTTGGATTGATATTAGAGTTTTCGGCCTCAAATCTATTCTTATAAAGGTTTAAGGAGGCACTACAATACAGAAGTTAAGAAAATTAGTTGTAAGCATGTCTAGAAGTTAGGATGATATCTTGCTTTCTTTCTGGCATATACTTCAAAGCCATTAGACTGTTTGATTAATGTCTATTTTTGCATAAACTGTACAAAACCTGACACTATATTCATCAGTCAAAGATTCGAGATCTGTCTCTTACTTCTATGCTATTGGACTTCACTATTAAGGAATTGGAACTTATGCTTATATATTTTTTTTTACATCTACATTATAGACTTTTTCAAGTGTTCTATTCTTTTAAGTATAGTGATGCATTATTGCAAAGACGCAGCTGCAAATTTTCTACCAGAAAACTCAAATCATGATGGAGAGTAAATAAATATATCTATTTTAAAAAACTTAGGTATAGATGTTTAGATATTTGCATCGTTTTAAGACTTTCTCAGGATGATGGATTTTAAGAAATAATATTTGGAAATATGTGGTGCGTTTATATGACGTGAAAATTTTTTTTTTTTTTACAAATGAAAATCATTAGAATGTAAAAATACAAAATGTGGTGTGACTATAACAATTATATAGGTTATTGATTATAGATCCTTGGTGAAGGCAACAAGCTGATGAATATAGAAGTTGGGATTTATTTCCAGTATAAAAAAAAAACGAGAGAGGAAGGGGCAAGAATAAATAACTAATCATTAAAGATCGTAACTCATTGAAAAGAATCGTCATCATTTTCATTGTCATGATGGTTGCAAAGATAAATCATGGTCACAAATCTTTAATGCAAAATAAATACGAAGTGTAAGAAATGTTGCTCTGACTAACATTAATTGTATGAATGATAATTTTTCGTTTATAAATCAAGCAGTAACTTTTATAAATGGAGTCGCTTCTCTGAAAATATGGTTGTCCAAAAGAAAATGTTGATTTAATAAAAATTCCCCAAGTAATTTTTATTTGAATTTCTAATTCGCCATGTATCTTTGTTAAAAATATATAAATAAAAAATGTAAACCTAGATAAAATAAAAATAAAAATTAATGAAAATCTTAAAGTAAATTGACATAAGTTATCTCCCTTATTTTGTCACCTAGATTAAAGAAAAATTACTTCACAATAGATATCCTACAGTTTTTAGGTGACCTACTCTAATACACACGTGTGTGTGTGTATATATATATATAATTGAAGAAATGCATAAAAAAAAAAAAAAAAAAAAAAAATTACTTATGAGTCTGGGAGACGGGTTTCGTCTTGCTGAAATAGAATATTAAAAAAGTCATTCAGAAACTAGATCCGTTATTTACACACTGAGGTTTGTTTCAAAGTAAAAAGATAATACAATTTCCCACAAAAATAATTAGAAAAGAACAAACTAGATAAAAATGGGGGGAAAAAGACATTTGCCGCTTAATTATAATACATTGATCTTTTAAACCAATGCAATTGAAATTAAAACAGTTACATCTCGTGACGAAATAGGAAAAGAATTCTTTTTAGACTTGCTCTTTCAGCGTTGTGTCATATCAACATTTTCAAAGGCTTATTTTTTTTATAATTTTGAAAAACAATTATCAAAAAAAAAAAAACAAACAAACAAAAACAGTCGAAGTAATTATCAATACCTTGAGTCTTTATCTTCTTTCCACGGCGGGAAGATATGACGCAAGGTCAGAAAAGTGGGATTGAACAGCCTTAACAAAAATGCATTCTCACTAACCCTAAAATATCTAGGCAGCCAAGTTGGAATTCCCTGGCCTCAGGCGATTAGTAAATAAACTAAACTTCTCACAGGATGTGAAAATAAAACCTGGGAGAATGGACCTCTTAGAACTGCACAGGACCATACAACAACTCGACAAACCACCTTAACAATGGCCTACTAGACGTCGCCCCCTCTGATTCAGAGAAATTGTTTCTGATGTAGAGTCATCACCCTTGATTACTCTTCTTTAATACGTAAAGAAAAACATGGCGACACTGACTCATTTAATAAGTTTGTTGTTCAGGAATTACAAACGTTCACTTTGTATTGTAATCATTGTCAGTGTCAACCAAAGAAAGTAAATTTCTAGTGTTGAATATGGCCGAAATAAACAACTGAACAAAATATAAAGAAAGGGCACGGTTTTACAATAGTGAAGAGGGAGACAACTCATTTACTTTTTTCCATTTTATAATTTAGGACGCTCGATCCAACGATATTTTTTATTAAATGAAACCATTTAAAAAAAAAAAAAAAAAACTGCGATGAATATATTTTTTTTTTTTTTAATGTAACAAAGTTGATAATATTAATAATACAAAATGTAGTCTGTATGTATTCAACATAACCACAACCCTACAAGAATATGAAATATGTTCGTAAGGATCCGTGGCAAACAGATGAAGTGACTGGTAAAATCAAGATGTAAGTTACCCTTCTGGAGGTTGTAGGTTCGATCCTCACTTCCAGCAACATTCAAAATACAATTGCGAATTACTTAAGATTCTACTTTGTCATGACCGACATTCTACCCCCAAGGATTAAATAAAAGGTTCTGTTTAAATTTTTGTGCAGATTCAGAGTTTGATAAGATACACATGAAGAAGGTCAGAGGTCATATCGACCGAAACATTGTGACAATAACACTCAAGATGAGAAAAGTTGTTCAAAGAATCACAATACAGTAAAACCCCAGTATACGGTGACCCCAGGATACGTTTTTTTTTTCGGTTACAATGTGGAATATGATGTTCCTGGTTATGGTATTTGCCCACTTTACGGTGTTATTTATAATGTTATTTGATTATATACATGTACTGTATTTTGTTACTAATTTTTAATGCTGTATCCCGGGGTTCTATTTTAATACAAAGAATATCAAACGTTCATATTTTATAACTAGATAAGCACCTGAGAGAAAATGACCCTTTAAAATGCATAGGTTGGCAAAAAGGGGACATGCTCAAGGAGTTGAAAAATAACAGCAATGAAAAAATTAAAATCCAAAGGTTCTTCATGCAAAATTCTCAATTCTGGATTGCAAAAATAAAAGCCCATCTAGTGTTGACTCAGCAGAATATTTTTTTTTGATATCATTTCAATGATCATCCCCGAACGACGACATCATGGTCATGTGAGGGACTGAATAATCCAGCCGTCAACACAGCAAACCACAAAAAAAAAATATGCAGGGTGAAACAAAAATTAGGAGTAAAATTTTTTTTTTTTTTTTAAATTTCAAACGTGGATTAAAATCAGTCGTGTAAGTAACCAGATAATTTAGTTAAGAAACTAGGAATAAAAGATGCAGGCTATTAAAATTATGTGGTAGAGGCTCTCTCTCATATATAATAAAAATCTTGATATTGAAAATTTATGCAAATTTTCAAACTTTATAAATCTGTAAGAAAAGTATAAAAAATGTTAATTATTCGACAAGGAGTACAAATAAAACAAGAAAAACCTTATTCCATGGAGTTTCGAAGAGAGCAATTCTCCTCATCAGAGAGAAGAGGTTGGCAAAATATACAAAAAAAAAATCTGCAGGTTAATACATCACGGGAAACGAGCAATATGACATTTTTCATATTTGCATCAAAAAAGTCATTTAACAGTTTTTAGACAGTTTGTAGTGATTCAAAGAGATTGGGAAAGCAAGAAACGAGAGAAAAAGGATATGATAAAGATCCAATTATATATATATATATATATATATATATATATATATATATATATATATATATATGATGATGATTGCAATGTCTTGTCAGACGAGTGCCACTCCCTCAGACATTTAAAATCCATGAGCCCAAATGCCTGAGGGAGTATCTATACAAAGATGATGTTACAGAGTCTTAGCTTTGTACGACAGCTAAGTCTCTCTCTCGGTTCAAAATCTTTAGATCCAGCAACAAGCAAGAGCAAGATAGCCAGCAACAAATTAAACTGCAGACCAGCTTAATGCGGGTACTGGTCTCCCGCTTTATGGTTTTTTAAATCAGAGATTTGCTTCTCCTAGAAAGGTTGCCTTCACCACGGCTTACAGGAGCCCTCTCCACCTCAATACACACACACACAAATATACACGGTGCTAGTTGGCCGTTGACCCAGAAAAAGAGTTCATTCGCCCTTTGGAAGGTCTTGTTTTTAATCCTTCAGGGAGACTAGCCGCCCTCCTCACCAAACAAGTCTGGTGGGGGAACCAGTTTAGTCACCGGTGACCCGACCATGATATATACATACATACATACATACATACACATATATAAAACCTTTTTGTCAATCATTTGTCAACGAAGACCATGAACATCACTGATGAAGCTGTGCCATGCCTGTGAAATTTTTTGTGGCAAGAATTGCACAATTTCCAACCACACCTCTCCCGAGTCGGCACTGTTTTATTCCAATGACAAGTAGAAATTCAGGACGGCTCGAAACAGATACCAAGATAAGCAGAGAATACATACAGTGCCTGCTTTTCCCAAATAGTTACTCATCTGACACTGGCCAAGCTCATCATTGCTTAACTTCACTGATCTGACAAGACCGGGTGTTAAAATGTGATTATGCCATAAATAAGACTAGAAGGAATTAAATTTGATATTGTGAATTTTTAAAAATATTTATTGGGCCTTTAAAAAAAAGGGACAGTTTGCGTTATAGTCATATATATTTCATAAAGAAAAATCAATATAAAGTATAAATATTGAATAGACAAACTTGATCACGTTTTTTTAAAACATTTAACAAGTTTAATTTGAAAATTTAGAAAACTGAATGTTATATAATTTTATTAAATGATTAACATCTTTGTTGTGACTTTTATTGAAAAAAAAAAAAAAAAAAAAAAAAACCCCAACTTATTCATCAAAGACTTTGAGTCTCTTATTTCTCTACAGGGTGTCCAAAAAGAAGCTGATGGTTAAAAACAATTCATAACTTAATTTTTTATATTTTTCTTTTATTTTTTCAGATCATCTAGAGTAACCCTCTTAAGGTCATCATGAGTCGTTGCACCACTGAGGAGTGGATATTTATCGTAGAGTCGTATTTTCAGTTGCATGAATCAATATCAGAAACTCAAAGAGATATTGACGAAACTTCAACACAAGAAATTCCCCTACTCTCAATGCAATAAAAGCTATGGTGGCTCGATTTCATGAGCAAGGGTCTGTATGTGACCTCCCTAAGTCTGCTGAACCCCTGTACGCCAAGAAGTGATGAGAATCGTCAGAGATTAGCAGAGTGTGGCTGAGGATCCATCCACATCAGTAAGAAGGAGATCAAGTCAAATTGGGGTCTCTCAATCATCTCTTCACAGAATGCTTCATGAAGAGGAAAAATTTTCATATAAAATTCAATTGGTGCAAGAGCTTCAACCAAACGATCCGGAAAAAAGGCTGAAATATGCCATGAAATTCCACGATTTAGCCAATGGGGATCCAAACTTTCTCAAAAACCTCATTATGTCTGATAAGGCCCATTTTCATCTGAATGGGTTCATAAATAAGCAAAATTGAAAGATGTTAATCCCCTCGCAAAAGCACAACGGCAATTGCACCCTCAAAAATGTGCAGTATGATGTGGAGTAATGGCGGATGAAGTAATCTGAATTGGTGGACATTTGAGTAACATCATTTTTCATGACTAAAATTAGATATTGAAAAACACACCTAGATTAAGTTGTGCAAATAAAATTAGAATAAGTAGACTATGATATCTTACTATATCTCAAAACATCACGGAGAGGCTCATCTACCTACATATGAAAATTGGTAAACATAACTTGAATATTGAGGAAGTTAATTAAATTTAAAATCCGTCAGCTTCTTTTGGGACACCTTGTACAAACAGTCAACCTCTTCGGGTTAATTTCACCAACAAAGTGAAGAGAAAGAAAGAAAAAAAAAAAAAAATAAAATAAAATAAAAAACAATGTCTTCTTTAAATAAGTTGTTTTAACCACGAAAATATTAGGAAAAAAAAAAAAATTGTTTTAATTATTTGATAAAACAATTTATATATTCGGCTGTCTAAATTTTCATATATATTTTTTATTTGCACCTTCACCCCAAACAAGGCACAATGCCACTTTGATGTAAGGGGCTACCATCTTGGACATAAATTGCAGGGATACTGTGCAGTGAGCAGAGCAGCAGGATGTCTATTTACATTGCACTTGAACTTCTGCATGTCAGTACAGTTGGGAAAGCAAGAACCCAAAGAGGAATTCCAAAATCTAGCAGTTCTGATGGATTAAACTATTAGAGAAGAAGGCTTTCTGGCATCTGGGGATCTCTACTATGTAGGGGTGGGATTTTGTTGCTTGTAGGGTTTGTCGTTCAGAACATCCATCATTAAAATACTTGTAAAACAGGCAGAGGGATAAAACATTTCGTCGATGGGACAGAGGCTGAAGCTTAGATGACAGCTTGGGGCCTATTAAATTGGTAACCATTTTGAACGCTGTCCAGGAGTGAGAAACTAGTAGCAGATGCATTAGCCCAAATGTAACAACAATTCTCCATACATGGGCGAATGGTGGCCTTGTAGAGGTACAGGATACTTTCAAGCGTAAGTAACTTTCTAGCATGGTAGAGAGAGCCCACCTTCTTTGCAGCAGCCGTGGCAATGCCCTTAATATATCTGTTCTAACTCATGATTTCTGTGAACATTAAGCCGAGGAGTTTGAAAGAAGTACTTTCAGGTAATGTATCATTAGCAATGGCTATTGGTGGTTGAGAAGGTTTCTTGTAAAAAAAAAAAAAAAAAAAAAAAAAAAAAAAAAAGCAGCTTAGTTTTATCAGCATTGAATGTGACTGTCCATTTTTGTCCCCATTCCACTACAGACTGGAGGTCTTCTAGAGTTTCCGCCATTGCCTTGGATACGTGTTCAATTGTTTTCCCTTTGTGTCTGTTACAGAGCGTGGTGTCGTCAGTAAACATACCCGTCTCGGAGACTATTTTATCAGGGAAGTCATTTATGAATATCAGAAATGATAAAGGTCCAAGTATTAATCCCTGAGGTACACCCGCATTTATATCATTGTTCAGATGTACGACCATCGATGACAACCTGGATTCTTCCCTTATTTAAGAAGGATTTAATTATGTTAAGTATTCATCCAGTAACACAATATGATTTGATTTTCCTGAGGAGACCATTGTGTCATAAAAGCCTTAGATATATCTAGGGCTACTGCCCTACCTTCTCCTGCTTTATTCAGTTCATGGTATACACGTTCAGAGGTTACAGTTAGGATATCGAAGTAGAACAGGCTTGTCTAATTCCATATTGTTGGATGGACAGAAGTTTACCAACTGTAAGGTTGTGGACTAGAGCTTGATTAATTATGGACTCAAATATTTTGGTGAAGAGAGGGAGGAGACTCTTGAATAAGCAAGAGTTATGTTCCTTGGTAAAAAAGGGTTAAATGTCCCTAATAAAAGTAATCCCAAATTTCATAACTCTTGTGGGGTTAGTTCATACCAAAATCAGACCAGTCAAATCTAGATTATTTTTGAGGATTGGCTTGAGCTTTGTTTATCCAAGGCATAATCTTGTGCAGTTCTAGGAGGTCCACCTTCCAGGCTTGCCTTCTCCCTCATTAAGAAAAGGTGAGTTTATTGTTAATTGCCTGAGGCGTACCTTCCAGAGAGTGCTGACAGGAATCTGTAAATCCATTGTGGGTATATACATCCACAGACTTGCGGTATTCTTACTGCAAATGTAAATACTAGCAATAGATTTACGAATTTTACCAATTTTCCAAATTCATTGATTGGATCTTATGACTGTAAAAAATTACATCTTGGACATCAATTTTAATAATTTTTTTTGCATTTATGTTTCGAACGTTACTTTCTTGAAAACTTTGAAGCATTCAAGTTTTGTACTAACCAGCAAAATTATAGCTAGTCTATATAAAACCTCTTTTGCTACTTGTTTTCCTTTGAAAAGAAAAGCCAAATTTTTTAAACTCCATGGAATAAGGAAATAATTATCTGTATTATGCATTCCTTGCATACAAACAATAAATGTAATCAGAACTTGCAAAATTTAAACTCCATATGACTGCCGGGAATTGTCACCTCCTACACTGATGATTGCATAATCATAAAACACTAGTGTCTGTAGATATAAAGAATTATTATTTAATTATAATCATAAAACCCTTTAAGAATACTTAATGGGTATTGTCTGCGGAATAAGAACTAAAAATAAGTCAACTAGCGTTTATACAATGTTCACGACTTCCACTGGTTCAAACCCTCTAATGTATTTGTCCAAATTTGGCATTTAATAGTTCTTAATTTCTTTCATTCTTGAGGTAAAGGCTTAGCAAATAGAGCAAAAGGTGGATTTGAAGCTAGGATCGAATCTCATGATTGGCAGGAATTGTCACCCCCTACACTGAGGTATAAAAAATAATTGTTCAATTGTAATATATATATATATATATATATATATATATATCTGCACACATTATTTGTAAAGAAAACGGGTGTTTTTCTTCTAACTTTGGTGAACCTCTTATTCAAGTCAGATACAAATAGACACAGACTACTAGGGAAAAATTGCTATCACTTGTTTATATTTCCTTAACAGACATCATCACAACTGAAGAACATCAAATATTCACATTTTATAACTACATAAGTACCTAGGTGAAAATGACCCTTTGAAATGCCCAGTTTCGTTTAAAATAGTTTATCACTGTCAAAGGGAACATGCTGAAGAAGTTGAAAAACAAAAAAGGAATAAAAAAAATAAAAATCCAAACGTTTTTCATGCAAAATTATCAATTCTGGATTGCAAAAAATAAAAGCCCATCAATTGTTGACTCAGCAGAATATTTTTCTGATATCATTTCAACGATCATCCCCGAACGACGACATCATGGTCACGTGAGGGACTGAATAATCCAGCTGTCAACACAGCAAACCACAACAAATTTCAAAAGTGGATTAAAATCATAGTAAAGTAAGTGACCAGTTAACCCAGCCGTCAACACAGCAAACCAGGAAAACATATGCAGGCTACAAAAACTATGTGGTAAATGGTATATATAATATAGATTAAAAAAAAAATGTTTGTCCATCATTGTCAATGAAGACCAAACATCACCGATGATGCTGTGCCTCCTTGCATGTGAAATGTTTTGTGGCAAGAGTTGCACAATCTCTAAGCACTCCGCTCTTTGGTTGGGACTGCTTTATTCCAGTGGCAAGTAGAAATTCAGGACAATTGGATACAGATATGGAGATAACATATGCAGGGTAAAACAGAAATTAGAGATAAGATTTTTTAATTTCAAAAGTGGGTTTAAATCATGGTCATGTGAGGGACTAGATAATCCTATCATTAACAAAGCAAACCATATGCTGCATATAAAAATTAAGGATAACATTCAAAGAAAATATATTATAAAAGTTAAGAAAACCATGGGTCATTTAATGACTGGTTAATCCGGCTATAAGCACTGCAAACATGAAAAATGGGTGTTGGGGTACACTTTTTTTTTTTTTGTTGTTGTTTTCTTTTGAATTTTTTGGTGTGGGTGAAATTCTTAATTTTTGTTCCCAAGATTTATTCGTAGAGCTAAAGATTTCTGAATTATCAAGACTCCCATCTTGGCTTATTTCCATCTTGAGTATAATTGAAATCTATTGCTATTAATGGAGATTTGGTATCTGAAGCTCAAAAACTATGCTATTACTTTTATTAAAAACTAGCAAGACTACATGGCGTTGCCTGGGGTAAAAGTGTAACACATTTCTATCATTCTCTCTCTCAGTCTCCCTCACCTCTTTTCTCTCCACTCTCTTTAGACAGACATAACGCCTTTGCATAGAAGTTGGTATAAGGTAAGTAACTGATTAAAAAAAAAAAAAAAAAAAAAAAAACAAAAAAAAAAAAAAAAAAAAAAAAACATCCAGGGTTACTTCCCTTTAGTATATAATCTGGCTTCCCTTTGAGAAAATGTGCGCAAGTTTTGAATCAAAGGATAATTTTTTTTTCTAAACTTTAAATCTTATTCATCCAGATCAAAGACATTGGGAATTGTAGTGTCACTATTCTGTCATTCTATTATTCTCGCAAGCATTTTCTCTCTAATATATATATATATATATATATATATATGTGCTCAGAATGTGAGAGATTATATAATTATTTCCACGGGCAAACAACGTTGCAGCTCACATGGCTGTCATAGTTCTTGTGAGCTGTAATGTTTGGCTGCGGAAATTATATTACATAATATATATATATGTGTGTGTGTGTTTTTATAGAGGTGACAAACCTTTTTTTTTTAGAGGTGACAAAACATTTATACAAATATGTGATTTATTCTACAGATTCATTTTTTGCATTTAGAATTTAAATACAATTTTGGTCGTATAGAATATACTCTAGGTTCAATTGTCAAAACTCTACACATTAAATTAGGCTGTGTTTTGGCAATAACACAGCAAATGTTGTCTTTCAAGTGGCCTATTGTGCCTGGTTTATCAGCATAGACAGGATTTTACATACCCCACAAAGAAAATAATCTGATGGGAGTTAAGTCGCATGAGCAAAGTGGCAAATTGACAGATCCATTTCATGAAATTATTCGTTCATCAAATGTTTCTCAGTAAATTGATCTAATCGCGTACTATGTGGGCACTGTTCTGCTGAAGCCATATGATAACTTGGCAAACCAAGTTGTTTGCAAAATAACCCTCTGTAAATTGAATAATCAAACTGTTTGAAGCTCTTGAATATTTTTTCCCACCCCCATTTTATCTCTATTTTTTGCTGACTGGTTGTGACATGCTGTGTTTAATACATGCTTTTATGTTTCCATCTGTGCTCGGCTATGGCTCTTTGGACACTTGGCTAGGAACACAGTAAAGTATCTGTTCTGATAAGACACTTATTCTTTTCTGTCCTCGGTCGGTGAAAAAGAAATCTTTCTAGACTGAGGCAATTTAAATATTTGACCAAACCGAGACTGCACTGTTTTGGGGGAGCTGGATTTTTCTCCACATTGAAACCCGACTTAGTGTAAGATCATAGTGGTCTATTGCTCTGAAATTTCCAGCCTCTCTTCAAGGCAGCCAGTTTATATTTTGTTGCTTGTGACACGCGTTCAACACTTGTAAGTGGTTCTGTCTATGCCCGGTCATGTTTGTCCAAATGTTCACATGGTTCATATGTTTCACAGCATACTCACTCAAAATTAATAGGAATTTCAACATTAGAACAAATTTTTTTAAATAATTGTGGCAACTTAATTATGAAGGGATTCAGCAGGTCTTCTCCATCCCCCTTCGCCTATCGGGAAGCAAGAAGTTTTCACAGGTATGTGTAAACTCAAAGTATTTTCAAGCAACGAAAACCATTGTTTCCAACCCCAAAAAGTAACACATCTATGTGAAAGTCATAAGCCAGTGCTAGCTTTAAAAATTCTATAAGACTTGGTCAACAAAATCAGTTTTCTCCAGATTTCAACCACACCTGTATGAAAGAGCACAAGAACATCGATCCCTCTTCCCAGTCACCTGTACCTTTGGAGGATCACACCACCACGCCACATAATCAAACAGTATGTAAAAAAAAAAAAAAAAAAAAAAAAATTAAATTCATTAACAAATCTCAGATCGGTAAAATAAAAAATGTTTTAGGAAAACATGCAAATGTTTAAGTAGGAGGATGAAAGGGATGAGGATGTTAAAACACTGCACATAAAAAAAAAAAAAAAACATTTGTCACACCGAGAAATGGTAAGAATGAAAATCCCAAATCTGGACTCAGGTTGTATTTCTGTTTTTTAATCACAATGTTTTCATATCCGGACACGGACATCATTGTCACATATGGGCATCAATAATTCATCAGTAACCCATGCGAACATATTAGACTTAAAAAAACAAACATTATTATTATTATTATCATCATATCAGGCAGGTAACACACACAGATATATGTCTTATCGTTTGGATGAGGATTCAGAATCAGAAAAAGAAAATAAATTATCGGAATTTTTTTTTTGTGTATCTGAATTGATATCTGAATCTGCTCCTACAATTTTTTTTTTTTTGTACATTGATATTCATATTAAAAACCCTTTTTTCTATTTATTTAAAAAGAAAATAAAACATGGGTTGTGAAATTGCATTCATTTGCAAAAGATCTAGCTAATTTGCATATTCTTTTAAACATTCGTTTTAATTTCCAATTTGCTTTTTTTTTTTTTTTTTTCTTATGGGATGATCATCTTTAGTTAACTATTACGTGTAATTATATTAATACAGATATTCTGCATGATTTATACTTGCATAATATTTGCATAAAAAGTTTATAGTAAACACAAACCTCTTTTTATATATATTTATATATGCATATATTTTTAAAAAATTTTGCCTACCAAACTCCTCCATCAGTTTTTGTCTAGACATTAAACTTAATATATAGGATATTCAAACCCATGCAGAACTTTGTATTTGGGTTTTAACCAGGGAAAATCATGTTTCACAAAATCAGTGCAAAAGTGTGAAAATTAAAAAATGGAATTTGCAAGGTGAAAGTCGAATGACGGCATTACAAATATGCATGCATAACGTAATAGCTATTGGTTCATGTTTTAACTTTTAGCCTTGCAGCAAATATATCTTCATAGTTCAGGCATGAACATCAAAGGAAGGGGTAAATTGTAAACTAAATGTTTTGATTTCAATTCTTGGTGGTGGCGCACAAGTCATTTTTTTTTTTTTTTTTACTTTTTAAAATTATTACTATATATTGAGTCCAATATGATAATAAATACAAAATCTGCATTAATCAAAATATATTTAAGCGTATTTTATGACTGGGAAACGCCAGGCAGCCTGCTAGTTGGAAACATTTATGCCTATTTTCCAACGCCAAAAACGTTTAATTTGGTTGTTTCTGTTTTGTTTAAAATCTTAATTTTCTACTGCTGGTACTACTAATGAATATTTATTGATTTTCAAACTATTAGTAAAACAAAAAGCTATAGAACAGCTAACTCTTTTCTAAAGTGGGAATGCAAGATCTGGAAGGGTTGACATGTTCAAACTCACCTGGACTATTATCTCAGTTTGTCATATAAAATGTCACAGAGTTGACCTAATTTTTTCGACTGGTATATACTAGTCTGAAGTATTTCAATAAAAAAAAAAAAAAAAAAAAAAAAAAAAAGGCATAATATTCACTGTAGGTGGGTTTAACCAGCTTCTGAACGAGAAAGTGGCATGGGAATCTCACTGCTGATGCAATTCTCTATCTATATAAAAGCCAAGTGCGTCCAAGGATGGAATACTGCTGTCATATCTGGGCAGGAGCTGCTAAAAAACAGCCTGTCCTGCCTTGACAGAGTACAAAAGACTGGTTTAGTGGGGGATGCCATTTTCTCTTCCCTGCAATCTCTCTCCCACAGAAGAGACGTTGCGAGCCTGTCTTTGTTTTATCGTTATTTCCATGGCAAGTGCTCGTCTGAGCTCCAATCTCTGGTCCCCCCCCTCGCCAATCTTTCATGAAAAAAAAACACCAGTCTAGTTGAAACCACTGTTAATAATTTTCCCCACTCTTTATCTGTGCCTAAATCAAAACGTAGATTCCATGAACAAAGCTTCTTTCTTAGAAGTGCACGTGTGGAACTCTCTTCCGTTTGCCTATTTTCCACCTGACTACAACTTGGATGTCTTCAAGACCAACATAAACAAATTCCTGATAAACCACCCCTTAAGTAAGACACTTTATCAAATCTCCATTACTAACCATTACCACAATATCAATCATTCCATTGATTACTGTACACGCAATAACCCTTATCCCTGAGTGGCTTCCGAGCCTTTATAAGTGGTGACTACCATGTTAAAAAAAAAAAAAAAAAAAAAAAAGCATCCTCCAGTTGTATGTATATACAAGTCAGGGGAGACGACAACATTAAGATATGGCAGTTCTTGCAGGAAGGTGTAAAAAGGCATCCTATATACTATGCCTGGTATTCCCAAATAATCACCCATTTGGTACTGACTAGGCTTAACGTTGCTTAACTTCGATGTTGACATGATTATGCCATATATAATCTGAAGTGTTTGAGCAACATCAAAAAGAAGCAAGTCTCGTTTTTAGAACTTGATTCGATTTTGATGTTATTAAAGTATATTTAGACAAGACGCTATTAGTATTTTTTTTTGTAAAAAAAAAAAAAAAAAAAAAAAAAAAAAAAAAAAGTTAAAGGAAATTAGAGTTCACTTTCTTGTTTTTGAACATTGTTGCTCACCAAAAAGAACATCCAAGCTGGATAAAGTAATCTTTTACAAGAAATAGGGTCGATTCCGAACCAGAAAAAATTAGAGTGTTAAGTTTTTAATCTATCGATGACAAAATGACATGGTGCTTTGATACATTAGAAGATATTTTTATACATAAAATCAGGTTTTGAACTAATGATAAATATTTTGCTTATTTACAAGAATTCATATTTGCCTGGGCTCATATTTGGCATTATCATTCACTTGTTTTAGAAAAAACTCAGACCCGTACAGACATTTCAAATGTTTAATCATTGCCACAGGAATAGTTGCATACAATACATTGTATCACACTTCCACGGAAAGGACTTTCATTTGGATGGGGGATAAATTTTAGAAGTGAAATCTATCAGTTATTCAAGAATTTTATTAATCTTTTTTTTCTCAAGCAGAATAAAATACACAATATATAAAATTGATGGTGAAACTAAACTAATAGTGAAATTTGGTAGACAAAAAAATCCTCCCCCGATATATATTATCTGACCTTTTGGTTCGATTTTAACTAAAAGCAATTGGCATGTTAGGAATACTTAAATATTACCGCATTATTAAAAAAAAAAAAAAAAAAAAAAAAAAAAAAAAAGTTTTTGATTTTCATCATTAAAAAAAAAAAAAACCTTGCCATATTTGTTTGAGGACACATGACATAAGGGAACTCAGTTATGGTAAAAAGTCAACTCATATTTATAATTGTTAACACACAATTAAAAAAAAAAAATTAGCAATAGTTACACACTATTTACGTCCCCTTGAAACACTGGAGTTTTTTTTTTTAGCCAAAGATTTTATTTTTGCTAATTTCTGTCTAAAAATGTTTTCTTCATTTTTTTTTTGTTTTCTACCTTATCGGTTTTCGTAATTTTTTTATATATTCATTACTGTAACATAAATAAGTAGAGATTATTGGTTGTCCTTGAAATTCAATATTAAAAATTTTGAATTTCGCCATTATAGTATAGCTGCGCCAAATTGGTGCAGTTCAAAATTCTGTGCTCCCTCTTAAGTTAGACGGAACAACACCGCCTTTCGAGTCAGACGGACCCCCACCCCTACCCACCCACTCAGACTGAGAAGATACGCCTGAAGAGGTTTGGAGGACAGATCAACCGAAATGTGAAGATAACATCCAAAATAACAGTAGTTTGAAGAATTCAAATATTTCTAAATTATTCACTACTAGATGTCATATACCAGAAGTATGGAGAATTATTTTTGAAATTCATGAACAAATGTAAACAGCTAAAATTATATACAAAGCAGCAGTAAATAATAGAAATGAAATGAAACTATACATAAAGACTACAATAAATAATTTAAAGTGTAAATATGATTGCAGAGTGAAATTTTGAAATTTGTATTTGCCTGGGCTCATATTTGGCATTATCATTCACTTGTTTTAGAAAAAACTCAGACCCGTACAGACATTTGAAATGTTTAATCATTGCCACAGGAATACGTGCATATAGAAAACAAAGTTTTTTTTTATGGTAAATTATAAAAATTTAATCCATCTGTAATTCAAACCTCTTATTAACCTTAGTATTAAAATTGCTTAGGAATTTAGACCTTAAAAATTAAAAAAAAAACTACCTTAAAAGATGTCATCCATTTTCATATCTCTCTCATATAATATATATATATATATATATATATATATATATATATATATATACACACATACATACATATATATATATATACATATATATATATATTATATATAATTGAAACACGGTAGTGTTTGAATATATGGTTAAGTGGCAGACTTAGTCATTTAGAACTACTTTAAAGCTTCACCGTTCACTCATTTTTCAACATAATTTCAAACAGTTCATAAATCACCTTCTCAGCTATATTGTGAAAAAAGATTTTCAATTTTCGTTTAGTAAAACAGAAGTTATGATGAATTTTCTGGTTTCCAAATCGTAAAAATATGTAAGGAGATGAGTGACGCTTTTTATGACTGGTTTCCATAGCAACCACGTCGCTTCAGCGACTACTCTTTCTACTAATTCACTAATGAAACAGAATGAAAGCATTAAAGGGAAATAATTGGGATTTTATTGAAAGCAGACAAGTGCCGTACATTGTTATTACATATGTGTTTATGGGGGGAAAAAAAAAAAAAAAAAAAAAAAAAAAAAAAAAAGAATGAATTTAAACAAAGAACAAGTGAATTTACTGGAAACCTGGAAAATTCATGTATTACAATAGAAAAATACAAGCATGAAAAGTAATATGGTTAAGCTTAAACATGGAAAAGTAAAGGACTAGTTACAACTGGAAAAGAAAAGGACAAGATAATCTAGTAAAAAAATATAATAAAATTTATAACTTAAAATATTGCAGCCTTAAGAATTTTTTTTTAAATTTATAACATTTTATAATCAATTCTTAAGGCTGCCATATTTTTAAGTTATAAATTTATATTTTTTTTTTACTAGGATATCTTGTCC
Organism: Euprymna scolopes; assembly: GCF_053919585.1. NCBI lineage: Eukaryota > Metazoa > Mollusca > Cephalopoda > Sepiida > Sepiolidae > Euprymna > Euprymna scolopes. The sequence goes on from NC_136510.1 coordinate 40,201,717, forward strand.
TTTTCTTTTCCAGTTTTAACTAGTCCTTTACTTTTCCATGTTTAAACTTAACCGTATTACTTTTCATGCTCACATTTTTCTATTGTAATATATATATATATATATATATATATATATAATAATGGCAGTGAACTCGTTCTCGACTATTGCCATTATTTAATACATCTCTGGCTCAAAAAAGAGGGAGACATGAGCGCCACTAACAGCACATGCCGGACAGTCACCTACAATATATATATATATATATATATATACATACATACATACATACATACACACACAATCTTGCACATCCACTGATGACCGGGTCCAAGCTGTGGTGCCCCGAACACCTGCCAGACCAGACCCTGGATGTTCCAGAATCTTTATTTCCATTGACGCCTATATCCGCATCAGTCCTCATTGAGTGTCCGTTTGCCGTTTCAGGCTACAGCCAGCCTTTTTATTATCAAGATAATCACTGATGGTAAAATGTGTTTTCTATTACATATCAAGTAATGCCTGTGTTTGAAGCTTTTTATAGTGAGGAAAACTTTGCACCAAGACAATCCCACTTTCTAAACAACTGCCACATTGAACCAAAAAGAAGAGCAACTCAAGATCATTGGATGCAGCAGGTTTTATATCAGAGTTTTCCTTCCCATAGAGAGGTTTCCTTATGGAGCCCTGTCCGCCCATCATGCCATTTGATCCATGACTGGGACTTTGGTTGCTGGGCACCAGAACATATTCCACAGCTTACAGGACCTAAGCTCCTCTGGAGGTTTCTGTCAGGATTACCTCACTCTTAGCGCATTATATATAAAATAAAAATTACAATTAAATTTACCAAAATGATCCAAGATGGTAAAATTAAAGTATATTATAAATATTAAAGAATTAATATTTATAAAATTATCTCAGCCAGATGTAAAAGCTCGATAAAACCAAATAGGAAATAGAGCTTATATTTATTTTCCACCAGACTATCCATTCATGTGTAATCCTTTTTCTCCACTATATTCCTCTGCTACACTTTTTTTGTTTTCAAGTAAGATCTTTGACTTGTTGTTTCATCAAATACTTCTGCATGCAAAATCCGATCCCGCATTTTCCTAATTCCTACCCTCTGATGAGAAGGAAAGTATTTCTTCGAAACTCTGCAGATTAAGGACTATCCATTTATTTAGTGTTTCCTTTTCAGATTAAATATGTTTTTAACTCATTTCAAAATGTTTTTTAACATATTTTATTAACTGTTTGCTAATATATATATATATATATATGCATACAAACATACATACACACACACACTAGCAGGAAGACCCAATGTTGCTCAGGATTGAATGGAATCACACTATACGTGTTCAGTATACTCTTTATTTACTATGTTTTTACTAACTAACCGTAACCACCTCCTCCTATTTCACTTCCTAATGCGGTCAGAATGTTGGAAAATTCTGCTTTAGTATCTTACACGATGGTATAAATACCAATGATAGCTGACAGAACAATCTAAGAATTATTTGTTTAATCAAAATAATTGATGTTCTCTTGGTGAAAAAAGGTCACTTGAGGTACTACGGTAATGCAGTGGTATCCACAAAAACCAATCGGTTTGTTTCAGGACTCAGAATAGATCGAAATAATCATTGCATCATTTTCCCCGAATTCTCATATCATCGTCCTTTCAAACAGATTCCACCAGAATTCAAAAGTTTCCTCTTCCTATTTTGCTGTCATCATTTGTTCAATATACTCGATACTCTTTAAGCTGATATTGTTTTTCCACTTGTTATTTTCTTAAGAAATTTATGCTAAAAAATTAAATTCCTTAAGTGTGCCTGAAAGTGTTCCTTATCTCTATAGAAAGAGAACGATATACAGGATTTACTCCTAAACTAATTTATTATGAATTTTAGAACAGCTTCTAGGTGTAAGGGTCAAGATGTGGACTATAAGTGGGTAAATTTAGTTAATTTTTAGTTGCTAAATTGAATATTGAAATACTCATATCTTTGGTTCTATGGGACAAAACTAAAAATTTGCAGGCTTTTTGAAGATTATAATACTATTCTATGGTTAAAATTTATGACAATTGTTAAAGAACCTTTATTTTCAAACCAATACAGTATGCCCAAATTTGCCTACATTTATATATATAGTGTCCTGGTAAGCCAGCTTTAGTTTTGCTGCTTCAGGTTTTTTTTTTTTTTTTTTTTTTTTTTTTTGCTTGGTTGTCCTCCCCTGTCAATATGTCAAAATGATTTTTTATATCATTTTGACATAACTATAAAATAACTATAAAATAAGCCATGGGAGTCATTACACTGGGTAAATTATCCATAAGTGAAATAAACTTTAACGATTCAAAATGATCTTTTTTCCTCGACTGCTTGCAAATGGATTTTTCTAGAAACCTAAATTACACATTTTGGATTTTAATTTGAATATTTTTGTTAACAGTTTAATTCCAGTTTCTTATGGAAACATTGACTCGTCATCATTCCTTCTTGAAAATACTTAACCTCTTCATATTATTTCATTTGGATTTTTAAATACTTTTTTTAATTTATCCTTTCATATTTCAATTCTTTTCACCATTTTTTATGAACTCTTTGCACTAAAAACTTCTTTACATTTATGATTAATTTTCATATAATGCTGTTTCAATTTATGCCAGTACCAGCAAATTTATAGCGGAGATATAATATTCATTTCCTAATATCTTTCTTCTGATGAAAAGAACTCATTTCCGTGAAATTCCGCGGCTTAGGGAAATTTAAATATCTTATTTGATATCTTGTTGAGCAATGAATTAATGTAAAATATAATTTAGAGTCTTAGAGCTTGTTATAGAACGCAAATTTATTTTCTATCGTGGTTGTATTGAGCTTTTTTTTTTTTATTCGGTTTGGATTACTGTATAAATATTAATATTCTCTACAAGTTTACAGAAGCTTTTGGCTTATAAACTTTATTTTATATAAATATACAACACAGTATTATATAAGAAATTATTAGTGTATTCACGGCAACAATGATGGTTGGAAAAAAAAAAAAGAAAAAAGGGGGACGTTTCTGGGGGGGGGGTGAAAATCACTCGCCACGACAGTTAGTAACATTAGAAAATATGACTCATATATTTGAAATCTCTACATGTAGAATCACTCAGACGTCCAGTACAAGATTTAATCATCGTCATGGGGGAGTGGTTTGCAAACAAGGAATATCGTTTAATACAGGGTTTCTTGACAAAAAGGGAATGCACACACATTCACTGGGATATCATTTTCAGGGTCTCATGGAAAGAAACGGGATTTAAAAAGATTGAAGAAAAAAAAAAATAAATAAATAAAATAAAAATTGAGTCAAGCTTTGTGTCAAACTTGGTAAACCAGATGGTCAGAAGAAATAATGAATCAAGTGTAGAGTCGGCACACAGAATGTTTTGGCAGCTGAAAAGAATATGAATCCAATACAAATTACTATTGAAAATTAATAGTTCACTTTGGTATAACTAACATAAAGTGATCTTGTCGGATTTCTCAAAGTCAGATAGTCAAATGGTTTTTAAGCCAACGACTCAAACATTGCTTCCTACCAACTTTCATTGGTAATTATTGCACCGTGTTATTGACAATATAACGTGCTCAGCCAAACCCAAAAAACTAGGAATACGAAACATGCTGAAAAAAAAAATAAATAAAAAAATAAAAAAATAAATAAATAAAAAAATAAAATAAAATAAATAAATTTGCAAGGGGGACAACTCATTCAATTAAAAAAATAATAGGAATTGTTGGCCCCCAAAATCAACAGATTAAACCATTCCTTTAAGGATCTGGTTCCTTTTAATTGCAATGTAAAGTTGATTTTGTCACAGCCCTTGCAGATGATCTTAGTTCTGTGTAGTCCACCTTCCCAGGCTTTTCCTCATCTCTTAGAAGGGGTTAGTTTATTGCTAATCACCCGAGACGCCCTTACCAGGGAAATACAAGCGAGGCTGACAAGGCACTTCTTGGAGGGTGCCAACTGCTCAATTCCACTTTCTGACCCTGGTATCAGAGTTCTTGCAGTGGGAAAGAACTAAAACCCTTCCATAAGTTTTAAAATATTGGGAAAAACAAAACAAACATTAAAAGCTAAAATTAGTTGTAGTCAAACTTTAAATTTATGCTCAATAGATATTTTTTATATTCCATAAACAATAGAATGCAGATTCCAGCGACTATCTTTATACAGGGTGCTTCAAAATGTTTAACCCCATTTCGTAGGCCAATAATTTTGACAATTTCCGTTGGAATGACCTCAAATTTTTACAGCTTGTGTAGAAACGTTTTTGTGAGTAACGTTTGGCATTTCTATCTTTTCAGGTTAAGAAATGCTATTCACTTCAAAAGAAAAGGCATTTTGCGTGTTAGAGTATGCTCGGACTCAGTCACGGAATTTTTACAAAGAAGCCACCAACTACAAAGCAAATTCCAAAAATTAAGAAAAGGGCTGTTTATGCATACCTAAATGCTACAGCGAGTTTGGCACGAGTTCAAATACCGACTTGATGTGTGCAGAGTCACAGGCGGTGCTCATATTGAACATTTATGAAAATCTGTTATAGAACCAACAAATATTCGTACTTTTCTTTGTAAATTTAACCAATAAAAATTATGACCTTCAACATAAAGTGTATTTAGTTTCATTAAGAAACTTCAAGTAGTTTCCGAGATATGGGAATTTAGAATGGGGTCAACCATTTTGGAACACCCTGTATATCTCAGTAAAGAGATTTATCTCTTTGAAAATGACAATTTTCTTTCTGGGTTTTCTTTTGTAGGTGCAGTTCTGCTCTTTCTGACGAATCATCTTTTTGGAAGATTCCAGATACGTTTGTATACTTTGGATGGATGACAGAATAAACGTAAAGAACGAGCCTCTTCACCAAAAAATAAAGGTATAGTTGCTGGAATGTGCATTCTATATAACATACTATGCATGTTTTTTTTTTTTTATTAACCAGGTGGTCAGTCTCATTTAAGCTGACAATAATTTTGCTAGTGAAACTGATATTCATATGTTAAAAACTGCCCTCATAACGGTGTCACAAAAAAAAAAAAAAAAAAAAAAAAAAAAAGATATAGCTTTAGAAACTTTATTGAGCCTTTTCTGGGGTTATATCATGTGACTCAGAAACATTGTTTATCTGTCATGATAATCAGACGTTCACTTTGTTAAAAAAAAACATCATCGTCACGTGACAAGTTTTTATTTATGGTTTGAATAATCTTTGTTATTTATTGACTAAACAAATAGCCATGGCAAACGATTCAACAATTCATTTTGAGGCAATGGAGTTAAAAAAAAAAAAAAAAAATAAGAATGAAAAAAAAAAAAATTCATCACTTATTAAAATGAAGTACGTAATGAGAATTTAAGAATATTTTCAAAATATAAGTGCTCAAAAACTAAAAATGTTTCAAAATATAAAGTATTTAAACCATAAGAGTTTACAAAATCATAGAAAACAATGCTTCGATGAAGTGTGTGTTTAGGTAAGTAAAAATGTGAGTGATTAAATTAAGATGAAAAAGAATTAGGAAATGAAAAAAAAAAAAAAAAAAAAAAAACGAAAAGGCAAAAAACAAAGATTAAAAGAAAAACAAAAAAAATAAAAAGCAAAAAACACATAAGGAAAAGGAAAACGAGAAAAAGATTTTTTACCGAAATAAAATTCTTTCCAACCACCAAACATCTGAAATGAAAAAATGAATGTTTATCATTTAAGTTGTACCCGAGTAGCATTTAAGCTGACAAACCTAACTTTGATCCTGATTAGCAAATTTTTGTTTTGCTGTACCAGGTTATCACTAATAATGTACTTCACTTAATATTAAAAATTATGTAGTCCTACTCGAAAAAAAGACTAGAAAGATAGAATCATTTTTCAATCGTGACCAAAAATTAAAAACCAGCAAACGGAATAACTACTAATTTAACTGGAAAATAGTAATTATAGTGGTCTTTCTTACAACTAAAATTTATTTCTTTTTCTGTACAAACTAAAACGACTTCATTGCATTCTCCGGCACCGCAGGGTAAGTGCAGCTAGTTGGCCTGGCAAGGCCACAGGAGTGACAACCAAGCAAGCAGCAAAAAAATAAAAAAAATAAAAAATTAAGCAAAATTCATCCCAAAGCAGCAAAACTTAAGCTGACCTGCCAAGACACTATATATACAAATGTAGGCAAATTTTGGGCATATTTTATTGATTTGAAAATATAGTTTTTTTTTTTTTTCTTTTTTTTTTTTACTAATCGTCATAAAATTTTAACCATAAAATACTATTATAATCTCCAAAAAGCCTACATTTCATCCCATCGAACCAAAAATATGAGCATTTCAAATATTAAATTTTGCTACGAGTATATTATATATATATGTATGTAGACATATTTTAGCAATTTTATAAATTCAAATCTCCACGACTAGTGATCAGAATTTAACAAATGAAATTCTGTTGCTAATGATCTAAATTGTATAGTGGGGTATATGACATTTGCCCTTAATACCTTAAGAGGATCATCCATCAAGCCTATTTTTGTCACTTTTTTACAGCCATAAAATGTTTCAATTATAGTTATTTGTTTTCCTAGTTTTGCATGCGAATTACAAAATATCTGATATTTCTCCAAAACCTCTGGCCTTGATTGAGGGGAGACTAAAACTTGCTATGGTTTCAAATGATCTGAAATAACAGCAAGGGAAAACTTGATTCCAAATATTTCTCATATGTTATATCTCCCTTCTTTGGTTTTCATACATCAAGTAAATTTCAGTTTATAAGGATTATTTGATACTGGGGATATTCATAATCCTACCCTATTCCCAAAAGAGGGGATATGTAACATGAGAAATATTTGGAATAAAGTCTCCGCTTGCTGGTATTTCAGATCGTGACTGGAACGGCTGATGTCCTGTGTAGTTCTAGGATTATGAGGTTTCTGTTTTTGGTCACTTCAGCTTGCGTGATGCCTTTCTTTATTTTTATATTCTATTTATCTGATTGGTTGGCATTTGCTGATTATTCTGGTCAACTTCTACACTGGAGGTCATTATTCAAATTAATCCTTTCAACCCTGCACGGCTAATATTTCAGCCATAGCAATGTAGCTAAAAAGACGACATGATATTTCAGTCTTCTAATAAGTTATGAAATAATTTTGTTAATTGCCCACTGTTTTTTTTGGTTTTTTTTTTTTGGGGGGGGGAGAGCTTTAGATTGTTTAATAGAGTCAGAGTCCAAAGGGTTAATAATAAAAATGTTCACTATTGGATTATAAAACAAATGCAATTTTCTCCTCCACGTCTTTCATCCCCCCCCCCCACGTTTTCATTTTCTCTTCCTCCCCACATCTTTCATCTTCTCTCCCCCCCCCACACGTCTTTCATCTTCTCTCCCCCCCACGTCCTTTATCTCCTCCTCCTCCTCCTCCCACGTCTTTCATCTCTTCTCTACATTAAGCTCACACGAACTCTTAACATACCTTCTCTCTCATGCGTAACATACTTGCACTCTCCCAAGCCGCTGTCTCTGGAGTGCTATAAGTTTATTGCTGACTGAGGCACCTCTACCGAGTAATGCCTATGTCGACTAAGCTCCCCAGGCAAATTTTTAATAGCTCAGAATGCTCCTCCTCCAGGAGGGCTGGCTTGACTCTCCTCCAACATCCGACCTTGTGTTGTACCTTCCTGCGGTGGGAAGGAAGTAAATAACATTTTTTGAAAATACCCATAAATTTAAAAACCTATATTTCTACTAAAATGTTTCTAATAAAATATTTGACTTAATAGTGAAACCTGCAATATAATAAATAGGATACTTCTATATGAAGAGGTCTCCTAATGTACCCCTGGCCCTACACCGTATCAGAAATTGGGGACGAGCTCTTAGTGTTTAACTCTCCTACCATAGTACTGTGATTACCATATTTGGCGAAGTTCAAATATGGGACTCTTCCCAACGACAGTAGAGAAATTCTTTTAAGATTTTTCGATCGGTGAAGATGTATTGCCATCGGTTTCAAAGAAGAAAAAAAACATCAGAGGAGAGGAAAAAAAAAAGGACGGAAATGGGGACGTTAGGAGTAGGAACCCCTTATAATACCCAACCAAAACCATTTGGGTGGTGGGGACAAGTGCGTTACACACGAGAGCGAAGATATGGTAAGAGTTCGTATAAGCTTAACATAAAGAGGAAGGAGGAGGAAAAAATTTGAGGCAAAGAGGGAGGAAAAGAACATTTAATTTAGTTTTTGAGCCAATAAGAACATTTTCCATTAATATACTAGCTTGGGTACCCGGCGTTGCCCGGGTGTTTGGAGGTGTGTGTTGAGAAAAAAAAAAAAAAAGCGCCCATCACCAAACTGGAAGTGACGTAGATTTAAATTAACGCTAGTCAATCAAAAATATGGGGATGACTTTTGAAAATATCGGTGAAAAAAGCAACCCCTCCTTGTAGAAAAATGCTCAGTTGTTCTCATTAAGCAAGCTTGAGCCTGGTCAGTACCAAATGGGTGACCAATTTGGGAATTCCAGGTGCTAGAACTTTGACACCTCCCTACAAGAGTTGCCAAAACCTAACGTCGTCATCTCTAACGGATATATGCGTGCGACTGGAGACTGCATTGTAAATTTCATACTCCCACGGAACTCCCTCCTTTGGAGAAAACCAGTTAAATCCGCTTAGGGTTAGTGCTGCAGTGCTGCAGTTTAACTTTTTTTTATTATTTCCATTATATTTTTTATTAATTTAAATATTGAAATCGAGTATAGACGTTAACCAGAATAACCAGCAAATGCGAACAATCTACAGATAGAACAAAAAATATAGAAAGACATCACATGAGCTGAAGTGGCCGAAACCGAGAGAAACCCCCTAATCTGAACGCACCCCCTCCCCAACGAATACAAACGCCTCCACTGGTATTGCACAAAATGGCCGTAAAGGGTCAAGCAGGATGAAAACACAAAGACGGGAGGGGATCGACCACATCCCTGCTGGAAGGAGTGCAGAGATCACTAAAAGTAATGGAGAGAGAGGTTTATCATCACTCGAATATCAGCGAAGTCAAGAAGTCAATGGTAAACAGCCGTTGCGATAAGGTAACAATTTTCAAAGGTTATTAAAAGAGGCGGAGTCAGCTGGAAATGTGGGAACACTTGTTATTAAAACTCCATGGAATATCACTTGTTATTGCCAGTGAGCAATCACTGATAATGATAATTCATGATTTATTCATATAACGAATTGGCTAAAATAAATAAAATATATACTAGCAGGCTGCCGGCATTGCTCAATCGTAAGATACGCTTAAATATATTTTAATTCATGTTGATTACGTATTTATTATTATAGAGACAATTCTCTATCGATTATTATATTGAACCTAATGTATAGTAATGAGATCAAAACGTGTGCGTGCGTGCGAAATGTCCAAACTTCTCCCTGAATATTTGGACTACAGACTTGGAAGTTGATATATAGGGTATCTGAACCTCGGAAACACTTTCGATTTTGGTTTTTAGCCTGTAAAAATAGCTGCTAAGTGGTCAGAATAGAAAAAAAAAAGTTGGCCATAACAGGAGTAGGTCGACTATCTTCTGAGCATGCGTACATATACATTGTTAGCTTGAAGTCACTTAATTTTTAACCTTTGTTTTTTTATCCATCTGGCGATGGCTTAGATAATAATGATAAAGGTGAATCACTGAATAATGACTATGGCTGGCACGCTGAATGTTTTGCTGATGGCACAGAAGTAAATTTTTTAACTTTTGAAATCAGTACTATATATATATATATATATAGGGTACAATATAATTATGAATAGAGAATTTGGAATATAGTAATACAAAATCTGCATAAATTAAAATATATTTAAGCTTATTTTATGACCGGGCAATGCCGGACGGCCTGATAATGATAATAAACTTGCATCGGCGGTAGTAAAAAAAAAAAAAAAAAAAGTCTTGCTGTTACTTGATATTCAGTATTGAAGTCACCCGGATGTGTCAAGTCAAAACTTGTGTTTTCAGTATGATAAGGAACACAAAATATCAGTCGAGGTATTTCGAGATAGGAGCGGCGCATAAATAAATAAATATATATATGACGTTCAAGCTTGAAAGTGCGTTTCGCGTTTTATTCTGGTAGGTTAACGTCAGGCTAAAAATGTGCAGAATCCTGTTACTTGGAGTTTTACACACACACGTGGTGTTTACTTTAACTAGCTAACCAATCAGATTCACTGCTATTCCCCCGCCCCACGGGTTAATGTTTCTATTCCATTAGTTGAGATTATATATGTGTGTGTGTGTAAAAGCTGAACTTATCAGTTGGTGTTACGACTAACTCCTATATATTAGTATGTAACGAAAACCGTCGCACAAATTGAAGGGAAGAATTTATTCAATCACTTGGCACAAGTAAAAGCCGGTGCATACAACGCCTCGCCTTCCCAAATGGTCACATATCTGGTATTGGCCAGCTCAACGTTGCTTAACTTTGGTTTTCTGCCGAGAACCGGTGTGTCAACGTGATTGTGCTTGGAATACGGCACAATCAAATTGACACAACGCAATTATTTTTTGAGGGAGTGTTGTTGTTCCTATATGCACTACAATAAGTGTTTTTTTTTTTTTGTTAAATTTTTAAAATTTATTTGTGCAGACGTTACACAACTTCATGTCCCTTTATGATTGTTTTCTTCAAATCCGTTTTTTTTCATATAATAAATTTTCCAATAGTTTTTTTGATACTTGTTGAGATAGCCAACAAACAACGATTTTTTAACGTGTCGTTTTAAGCAAAAACAGTACTTAATTGTCATGTCGAAAACAGTAATATATCGAAGACTTAGGAAAAAATATCGAGTAGAACTGCTGTGTTTTAATAATTAAAAATAAAAGGCTATCCCGCCATCACTATGGTCTTAAAAAAAAAGAAAAAAGTCCGCCATTAAAATGTCGAAAAGAGAGGTATATTCCCTGTATTGGCAATTTCCAGGGAGTTTACATCTAAGAAAAATGCAATTTCCTTCAATTTTCCGCAAAAATTACTTTTTAACTGTAAATAATTTTCTAGTCGATCAATTTTCGTAATTTTTGGATATATTACTATTTTCGACATGACAATGATGTGTTGCTGTTTTTGCTTTAAATGACAACAAAAAATCGATCTGTCGACTATCTTAACAAGCTCCGTTTTTTTTTTTTTTTTTTTTTTTTTCTGTTTCGCTTAGTCTTTTTATTAAGGTTTTAAGGTTTAAAGGATGATTTGCTATAAGAATTCTTATAACATAAGTACCTGAATCTCAAATTCCATCTTTTATCTCCATCTATAGATTTCTCGTGGCGAAATTAAAAAATCCAAAATTTAATGATAGTTTGGAAGAAACTGCGGTAGCCTTTACTTTACTCCTGTAAATTTTAATGTATTTTTAACGTTTTTTTGACGATTAAGTGAAGAATCGAATTTATAAGAGTTTAATTCTTTTTTCATACGCTATATATATATATATATATATATATTTGTTGCCTATATAACCCCCGAAGTTAAGCAACGATGAGGCTGACCAGTACTAAATGGGTGACAATTTTGAGAATGCTAGGCGCCGTATATGTTGGAGACAACTCCTACATCTAGTATCACGCATGGTCATCTTGGCCCTGTCTTGCCATCAGGTAGATGCAAGTCCCCCACACCTTAAACTAAGTCAAGCGCAAGTCACAGCAAAAAGGAAAAGGGAGAAACAACTGTTTGTAAGCCTTATGGCCAACCATAGGTGAGGCAATATTACATAACGACAAATTGCCGAAAGAAATTATCGTATTTTTAGCAAAATCCGCAGTTATGGATTTTTTTTTTCTTTTTTTGTATTGATTTTTCAAAGTATTTCCTATTTAATAGTATATTAGCAATATTGGGTTCGGAAAGGAAAATTATTAATTTATTTTTCCAAGATTTAAAATTAAGGTTTTTTCGTAAAAATAATGAAAGTATTATTTTATTTTTTGTTTTGCTAATCTGAAAGATAAACGGGTTTGTATTACTGTACACAGATTCGAAAAAGTTGTCAAAAAACAAATATATAACAAATAAATGTTATCAAAGGCAAAATAAGTTACTTTTCTACGTAACTGGATATATTTTTCGAATTTTTATTCAATGTAACATGTTTATTCAGCTCGAAAAACATACAGTGTTTACCGATGCATTCGAAAATTCAAGATGGCGCCTCACCTCACTCCCTCTTTCACACGGTAAGTTTGGGAAAAGGTGTTATAAATAAAAAAAACTATACAAAATACTATTAAAAGCCCCCGAATATATGTCAACCTATGTCACGGTAACATATTGAGCGAGTTTTTTTCACAGTATTTTATCCAGTTTTTTTATTTATAACACCTTTTCCCAAACTTACCGTGTTAAAGAAGGAGTCAGACGCAATCTTGAATTTTCCAATACATCGGTAAACACTATGGTTTTCGAGCTGAATAAACATGTTACATTGAATAAAAACACGAAAACTATATCCAGTTTGGTAGAAAAGTAACTTATCTTGCCTTTCATAACATTTGTTATTTATTTGTTTTTTAACAACTTTTCCGAATATATGTGTAGTAATACAACCCCAGATAAACATATTCAATAAATTTTACACTTGAAAAACACAAAACATGAAAAATTAAACACATTAAAAACCCGGATTTTCAACCTTAAAATCTGTTTTTTTTTTTTTTTTTTTTTTTTTTTTTTTTTAATCTATAATCCTCATTCTCCCCATAAAATATATTTTGTTCAGTTTCGGCTGATTATTTTTAGCATATATCGATTATGAAAAAATAAATATATATATAAAGTTTATTCTACACTTAATCAGTGAAATTAAAAAATGCTCACACTCTCTTTCCGTTTTGGCCGAGCCTATTTTTAATGGGTTAAATAATGGTCATTTTTTTTTTTCACCATGAAGTAGGTATGTGAAAATGCCAAGGCTTTTGCGAGGGTTAAGTGGCATTGGTAACTTGAGTAAGCCGTAATTCTGTGCACTGAGGTATGTGTCATAAATTGGCCCCTACCACCTATATCCGGGGGGTTAACTACACCGCAGGGATACTGATGAGGTAGCACACATGTTTCGCTACATGCTGGTATTTGAATTATTTCCATACGTTTAGTAGAAGTGTAAAAAATTTTGAAGTGAAGTTTTGTGTCATTTAAATCATCATTATTAGACCTGAAGGTAAGTTGTAATAGTTTTGAAACTATATATATTCGTTAATATAGATATTAAACCTTATTTGTGCGAAATGTGAAGCCTATATGACTTTACCTTCATTGGTTTTGAGTTTACCTAAAATGTGAAGCCGTTACGAAAATTTTCAAAATTTCACTAACGCCATATCGTTAACCTACGCACTTTCACTTTGTTTACAAATATTTTCCAACAACGGCAATGACGCCAAACTACGGCTGGCTAAAAAAATTCTTTTAAATTATTAAAATTTATTTCAGCATAATGAACTTTTAGGATTTGAATTTTACTTTCTTTAAACCAAAACATTTCTCCCCGGCAAAATGTATTTTTTTCTATTTTATCATTTTATCGAGCTGCTTTTTTTTTCTTCCATTTTGTTACTTTGCTTTTTTATTCTATGATAAACTAATAAACAAATTTACAATTAAAAAAAATACAAGAGTTATTTTTTAAATTAAAAAAATAAAACTTTCATGAATATATTTTTTAGTATGCACATTTTGCAAACTTTAAATTCTAAAAGTTTTAATAATTTAAAAAGAAATTTTGGGTTTGTATTACTGTACACATTCGAAAAAGTTGTCAAAAAACAAATATATAACAAATAAATATTATCAAAGGCAAGATAAGTTACTTTTCTACCAAACTGGATACAGTTTTTGTTTTTATTCAATGTAACATGTTTATTCAGCTCGAAAAACATGCAGTGCTTACCGTTGTATTGGAAAATTCAAAATGGCGGCCACTCTCTCTTAAACACGGTAAGTTTGGGAAAAGGTGTTATAAATAATAAACAAGACAAAATACTATTAAAAAAACACCGAATATATGCAAACTTATGTCACGGTAACATATAATGAGCGAATTTCTAACAGTATTTTGTCTAGTTTATTATTTATAACATCTTTTCTTGAACTTACCGTGTTAAAGAGAGTGTCGGGCGCCATTTTGAATTTTCCAATACATCGATTAACACTGTATTCGAGCTGAATAAAAACACGAAAAATATATCCAGTTAGGTAGAAAAGTAACTTATCTTGCCTTTGATAACATTTATTTGTTATATATTTGTTTTTTTGACAACTTTTTCGAAATTTTAATTTATATGCTAAAAGAAATTTTAATAATTTATATGCTAAAAGTTCATGAAAAATGTAAAAAAAAATTATATTTATTGGTGTTTGTATGATGAGAAATAAAAAAAACGGTGCTTCTGCAGTTTATTTTGACATAAAAAATCAGCATTAGCAGTAGACTTCATATGCGGGGATGTAATATTGCCTTAGTAATTGACTGCATCTTCCGCCCCAGCATCCCCTTTCACCTCTTAATCTTGTAAATAATTCATTAATAAACTTTCAAAATATATTTTTCTTGTTCTCCATTCAATAAGCTCTCCAGTGATATTTGTCTTTTTGAAATCGGACAAGAAATAAGAAAGCTATGACAAAATAACTGTGAAAAATCTTGATATCGGTCACAACTTTGTTAAGGAAATCCATTGATTCTATTGTCCAAAATTAGCCTCAAATTTCAGCTTTAGAATTGTTGTAACTTTCTTATTATTTGTCCTACAGAGGTGATTCAAGTATCATTAGAATGATCTCTGCATACTCTTTCTGCTGAGCTGTTCCATTTTGAGATATTTTAACTTTGAAATTTTCTTTCACGTACCTACATGAAGAAAAAGTATAATAAGGTTACTTAGAAATCCATTCTTAACATGGGGAGGGCGTTTTGTAACTATTCTGCATCTTCAAACAATTTAATGAACAAAGGATACTGTAAAACTTGAATTTATCTTGAAGATCTTGCAAAGAAAAAAAACAGCACTGGGTATTTTTTTTACGACCTGCCCCAGCGTAGTATAAACACTCCATGTTAAGAACGGCTTTCGGAATGCCCCCCAACCTCCTCATGGAAGTTGGAGGGGTGTGTTTATTCCAAAAGCCGTTCTTAACAGGGTGGGGGGGGTATAATACGCTGGGGCAGGTCGTAACAATTTACCCAGCACTTTAACATCGCTGCAGTCTGCACAAGTACCAACATTTTTTTCAACGATATCATTTTCTTAATTGCGCGCCCAGAGACACGTCTTTTCCGTTTATGTAACACTTAATTCTCCTGGCCGTTCACAATTGTAATATAAAAAGCGAGGAAATATCTCACCTATTTCGAAATGATGTTGCGAACGATAAAATTTGATTTGTCGGTTTTAGGGCAATTCCGTAGCCCACGGTCAATTATTTGCAACGTAATGGTTTTGGTTACTAGTAAACACAATTTTAAATGGTGATGCACTATGCAGGCCATTTTTTTTTTTTTTTGGAAAAAAAAAAAAAAAAAAAAAAAAAATGGCAGACCGCGTGTTTAGTGTCCAAAGTTCTCATTTCACATTGGTACCGTGATACTACCACAGCACCCTTAAGTTTTTATCAAGGTAAAAAAAAAAAAAAAACAAAAAAAAAACAGAATTGGGATGGGGTACTTATGCAAAAATACGGACCGTGCTGAAATAACAATTTAGGGTACTCATGCAGAGAGTGATCCGTGCTGAAATAATAACGTTATTTAAAAAGGCATTCTTAGCATGGGAGGGGAGGCTGTTTTGTAACTATTCTGTACTTTCACCTAACAATTTAATAAACAAAAAACTCCGTCGAGGTGCTTATTCAAATTTGCACTTATGGAGGCAATTAAAAGTAAAGAAAATACAGAAAAGTCTATGATGCTACAGAACGAACACCTCGTATTTAAAAAAAAAATCAATAGTTTTTTTGTTTTTTTTTAAAACTAAGAAAATCCAAATTTACGAATTTTAGTGATTTTATTACTAAACTGGGCGGAGCCCTAAACTTTATTGAACATAAAGTTGATTTCTTTTTACTTCGATGCTTCGATTTGAGTTGTCTCCCCTAATTTATTTAATCGGATTTCATCATGCACTAAGACTTGCTTCGTCGTAAAAAATGATTTTCTTGAAATATGTATATATAAACTACTTGATCGAATTATGTAATTTCTGTAATGTGTAAAGAGTACGTACATCATACAGACTCTTTTCTATAGTTGCTTTACTTTTAATTGCCTCCATAAGTGCCAAGTTGAATAAGTACCACCGAAAAAATTAAATTTAGCTTGAAAATCCTATCGGAAAAATAGCACAGTTTTGCTCAGTACCGAAATTTGTATAAATGAATCGTCAATAACGTAATCCTTTCAGCCAAAGGAACAGATAGTGCATGGGAGGAAATTTTGTGATTGGGCTTAGTTTGGTTTAACATGTTAAATAATAGATCTTTAAGTTTATTGGTCGTGGACGGGGTTTTTTTAGCGATGATTTTGGCCAGGGTATTCCAGTAGTCACTTTTAGCGGTTAACTAATATAATTGGATCGCTTACAATTAAAAAAAAAAAAAAAAAATTTAATACTAAAATTTACTTACCTAAGTTAATTTTCTTCTGTTCTTTGCACGTGGCCTCTGTCGCCCAAGTTTGAGAATCTTTCGCCAGATGCCCATTTTTTCTTTTTTCTGGAGAGGACCTCGTATTTTCTTCGGCTTGGTCGAAGAAGCGCCCTTCGCACACTGAAAGAAAGATCTTTGGCGGTTGTTGCTACGAACTTTTTTTTTTTTTTTTTATGCAAGCAGCGCAACAGCTGGGGTGAATTCAGAGCAGTCCCCGCCCTCTCTAACACATGCTCTTCACTCCACCCTTCACTTATCCCCCACCCCCATCCAGAGTAACAATGCCAACGACCAAGAAACTAGTTTATTCCACAAAATTCTCGGTGGAGTGGGTAATGGAAGGCAAGGGAGAGAACTGTTTATTTTTATTTTATCTTATTATTTTCTTTATTATTTATCAAACCTGTCGTCCTGGTCCGGCTCGATAATGGCGAGATAGCTCTGGGTGCGAAGGGGGTTAGAACAGGGTAGATTTAACTATCTGAACACTCCACTCACTACACCCGACACGCATCTGAGGTATGAAACGGATGTCGGTTGGGGGAAAGAGAAACTTAAGGACGGATCGGCCCCACCCCTGTATTTAAGTTTCTTTCCACACCAACCGACACCCGTTTCGTACTCCGAATGGGTGTAGAGAAATACGTTTAACATTTAAAAGTCAATAATCTTATTTGTTACGAGTAGTATTTACCCGGCGTTGCCCGGGGGATCTTTTTTACTTTAATATTTGCTTTGCTTGCCTTTTCCCTCCTTTTGGTATATTATACTGCTTGTTTTTCATTTATTAGGTGCTTCTTCGTTGTTAGTACGAAATTCAAAAGTCGAAAAAAATTTTCATGAAAAATAAGTGAAGCATGCATGGTTCACCCGTGAATGCACAATGAACGAGGCATAAAAAAATGTTCAGCATTTGCCCCCCTTCACCCATTTAGTCCCAAAAGACACCAAATCCTGGTGTAAATGAACAAACAATGCAGTTTTAGGCCTTAACATGTAGATTTGAGTTCTGCACTATGCAAAAAAAAAAAAAAAAAAAAATTACCAATACCATCATTTGACCCCCCCCCCCATTTAACGCCGAAAGTCCACAAGACCTTATGTTTAAATTTGAGTTCAGCACCATGCAAAACTGCTAAATAGACATACACAGAAAAGTTTGGACAAATATGATAAAATAGTCCCAAAAATGGAGTGTTTTATTAGCCCTAAAAGAGCCCCTGGGGCAAACCCAAAATTATATAGAAATCAGTTACAACTTTTCAGAAAGTTTTATAAAAATCCAAGGCATCATTTTTTTTTTAATAAGCACAAAAATGTTAATTAATTTTTAATAAGCACAAAAATGTTAATTTTAGCCATTTTAAACCGAAAGGCACCCCATAGGGAGGAAGGGACAACCGGAGTTTTCCCAGAAAATCGGTTCTGTTACTTTTTTTACTCATATCATATTTAATGTTTGTGCAAATTTAGAAAAAATTCCAAGGCGTAGTTATTGAGAAAAGTGCGGACATACGAACGGACAAATGTAAATTTACAGTTCAACCCTCCTTTTGTCGGGGGACGAAAAAAGTATCTACTTATTTTTTTTTTTTTATATCAATTCCAACTAAAACCAATGATTTTAAATATGTGATTTAGGTATAGAATATAGTTTCTTTGTTTTTTTTTTAATTTTTATAATTAATAACTTTACAATTGGATGGTTACGTACTTAGGCACTTCAAACTGTAAATTCTATACTATCTTGTAAATCACACCTTTAAAACCATTGTACATTTATTTTAGCCAGGTTCTTACCATTTTAAAAAACGTGATATATATATATATATATATATATATATATATATATATATATATATATATATATATATATAATTTTTTTTTGCACACGAGACGCTTCACTAGTTCAAGAAATTTAAATATAATTTTAACTGAAGCATATAAAAGCATCCAGATTTCAAACGAACAAAAATCAAAACTGCCTGAAGACGACTGATGAAACTCAGTCGAAAGTACTTGCAAAAACTTGCAATATATGTGTGTGTGTGAAGATTGCGTAAGCATGAAACATGTTTCTGTATAATTTATATTTCTTGCCTTTATCATTGCAAGTGTCCAGTGAAAAAAAAAATAGTATGCGACGAATAGAAACAATGGTGAAATAAGTAAAGGTAGCTCTCACATACAGTACCTGGTATTCCCAAAATGGTCACCAATTTAGTTACTAACCAGGCTCAACCTTGCTTAACTTCGGCGATCTTTTTAGAACCGGTGTGACAACGGGCTTATGTTGCGTGTATAATAAATAGTACTGAACCCGACGCAAACATTTTTTAGATTAAAACGAAGTAAAAATTTCTTCGTATTTTGACACTATTTCATGCTTAGCTACCACGTTTGTAGGTTAAAAAAAAAAAAGCAGGAGTAAGGGGACTGATTCATTTATAAGAACTGGAGACGATTTAATATCGGGCAAATCTTAATGGTGTAAATAATCCATGACTGTTTCTTCCAACTCTGACCCCATACCCGTTAGATTTAGAACCTTCCGACTTTGATTTCTTTTATTCTACGAATAATTACAACTTGACAAGAACAAACGCCACTCGAGGATAAGGGTTAATAAGATGTATTTTCAAACACAAAGAAAGATGTGACAGGTTAGTGCTTAACATCAGATTACGATGTTGTGTAGGTTGTGAACACATACTTTAATGACCAAGTTTTGCATAATGGTTTGCAGATCGCTGTTCGATCTAGAGCGAGTCATACCAAAGACTCAAAAAATGCTACTTGATATCCATTTTGCTAAACATTCAGTATTTTAAGATGATTAATAGTAAGTGCAGCAATCAATGGAAAAAGTAACGCCTTCCCCTACATCTCAGTGTCATAGCCAATGAAAAGAGCGTATTTGCGTTGCATTCAACTATGATTGATCAATCGATCGATTTTATGAGGCGTTAAAAACTCTTCAGCACTGATAGGATAATTGTAACGGCTTGAAAGGAGGACTAAATTGACAAATGAAACTGGAATATGTGTAGTGGTTGATCAGTATTTTTCATTCACTCCTCGTAGAATAGAGATTTCGTTTCTACGTTTTATAGCAAAATTCATATGATTTTCTACATAATACTAAAATTTGACAAATCTTTACATACTGAATGTATTGATCAGATTTACGTTGAAATCTCATTCGTTTCCGAAATTCTAATAACCTACTTTGTACATTGTCCGTTGACTGAATTCCGAATACCAAAGTACGTTTTTAAAATTCTCCCCTAATAATTTTTAAACAGAATGATTCGACTTTTAACGTTGTACGGTTTCAAGTTCTTCGTCGGTAGCTTACTTACACGTCTGCTGTCTAATTGCGTTAGACCAGGAATCACCTCCTTCTTTTGGAATGGAATTGGTTTATGATCGCTTACCTGTGGCCTGCCTATCAAAAAGTTTAATTAATCCGATCACAGCAAATTTTGCGTCTATCCAGAGTGGTCCCTATTTGAAGGAGATGGACACTCCCATCACACACGACAAATACGTTGAATCGACTTCATATCTAGCCCTGCCCCTGCGGCAGTGGGGAATGGGCAAATAAGAAATACTAATTAAGAATAGAGCACTATTTCCAAACTTCATTATTGACCCCCTGTAACACATACAGGATTGTGTTGGTATTTAGCTTACTCTTACCCTTGAAGATGAGGGTTACCCCCCCCCCGCCTAAAAAACAGAATTTTTTGAGGATTAACCCATCCCCCGCTCTCTGAGCTCTGCACAGAAATATACCACAGCCCGACAGAAAGAGGGTACATAACTAAAAGAAATATAATTGCACCGACTCGGGTTGATTGTCGAGAACGCATCTTCGCCTGGTATGAATGATACCAACTCAGGTTGATCTCCCCTCCCATGAGACTCTGTTAAATGCCTATTGTTTTTCAATCTGTCCCCTCTCCCCAAAACCCCTCCCCTCCCCCAACAGAGGAGGGAATTTGTTCCACCTTATATGAGATTGTTGAAGTATCATTCGATGCTCCCCGTGGCATCTCAAGGTTAAAAGTACTTGACTTATCGGTAACTGTGCTGGGTTGCATATCGCAAGACGATGAGAACAATACTAGTTGTTTTGGCGCCCAAATAATACTAGTGGGAAAGGAGGGGCCGCCCCAGTTTAAAAAAAAAAAAAAATTGTTCGGTAATGACAGGATGTTGGTTAGGGTTAGGATTGTGGGGGCGTGGCTAGAATTCCCTAATATATTTGAACAAAGGACACTCCTCTCATCCCCCACCGAAGAAAGAAAGAAAGAAAAAAAAACTTAAGGAACGACGTTGAAAAAAGAACTTAGAAAGAATTCGTCAAAAATTTTCGTTTATATAAAAACTTTATTATACAAACGAAAATTTTGGTCTTAAGCTTTTCTTAAATTTGTAAAGCTTAAGTTTTTTTCCAGATCTCTCATGCTCACGTTTTGCCAAGGTCTATAACGCTTAAATTTTCCGAGATCTCTTATGCTTCAGTTTTTATGAGGTCTGCCAAGCTTAAGTTTTTTTTTTCTGTGACGTTTAACTTTTTTTACAGCTTTGTCACGCTTAAGTATTTCTGAAGTTTTTTTCCACAATCTGCGACATCGAAACTTTTCGCAGCTTTATCATGCTTAAGTTTTTCTGAGGTCTACCATGCTTAAGTTTTTCTGAGGTCTACCATGCTTAAGTTTTTCTAAGGTTTACCATGCTTAAGTTTTTTCAAACCGTTTAATACTTAAGTTTTCTGAGGTCTACCATGCTTTAGTTTTTCTGAGGTCTACCATGCTTAAGTTTTTCTGAGGTCTACCATGCTTAAGTTTTTCTGAGGTCTACCATGCTTAAGTTTTTCTGAGGTCTACCATGCTTAAGTTTTTCCAAAACGTTTAATATTTAAGTTTTTCAGAGGTCTACCATGCTTAAGTTTTTCTGAGGTCTACCATGCTTAAGTTTTTCTGAGGTCTACCATGATTAAGTTCTTCTGAGGTCTACCATGCTTAAGTTTTTCTGAGGTCTACAATGCTTAAGTGTTTTTTTAGGTCTACCATGCTTAAGTTTTTCTGAGGTCTACCATGCTTAAGTTTTTCTGAGGTTTACCATGCTTAAGTTTTTCTGAGGTTTACCATGGTTAAGTTTTTCTGAGGTTTACCATGGTTAAGTTTTTCTGAGGTTTACCATGCTTAAGTTTTTCTGAAGTTTACCATGCTTACGTTTTTCCAAAACGTTTAATACTTAAGTTTTTCTGAGGTCTACCATGCTTAAGTTTTTCTGAGGTCTACCATGCTTAAGTTTTTCTGAGGTTTACCATGCTTAAGTTTTTCTGAGGTCTACCATACTTAAGTTTTTCTGAGTTCTACCATGCTTAAGTTTTTCTGAGTTCTACCATGCTTAAGTTTTTCTGAGTTCTACCATGCTTAAGTTTTTCTGAGGTTTACCATACTTAAGTTTTTCTGAGGTTTACCATGCTTAAGTTTTTCTGAGTTCTACCATGCTTAAGTTTTTCTGAGTTCTACCATGCTTAAGTTTTTCTGAGTTCTACCATGCTTAGGTTTTTCTGAGATCTACCATACTTAAGTTTTTCTGAGGTCTACCATGCTTAAGTTTTTTTTGAGGTCTACCATACTAAAGTTTTTTTGAGGTCTACCATACTTAAGTTTTTCCTGGGGTTTACCATGCTTAAGTTTTTCTGAGGTCTACCATGCTTATGTTTTTCTGAGGTTTACCATGCTTAAGTTTATCTGAGGTTTTCCATGCTTAAGTTTTTCTGAGGTTTACCATACTTAAGTTTTTCTGAGGTTTACCATGCTTAAGTTTTTCTGAGGTTTACCATACTTAGGTTTTTCTGAGATCTACCATACTTAAGTTCTTCTGAGGTCTACCATGCTAAAGTTTTTTTTGAGGTCTACCATGCTTAAGTTTTTTTGAGGTCTACCATACTTAAGTTTTTTCTGGGGTTTACCATGCTTAAGTTTTTCTGAGGTCTACCATGCTTAAGTTTTTCTGAGGTCTACCATGCTTAAGTTTTTCTGAGGTCTACCATGCTTAAGTTTTTCTGAGGTCTACCATGCTTAAGTTTTTCTGAGGTCTACCATGCTTAAGTTTTTCTGAGGTCTACCATGCTTAAGTTTTTCTGAGGTCTACCATGCTTAAGTTTTTCTGAGGTCTACCATGCTTAAGTTTTTCTGAGGTCTACCATGCTTTAGTTTTTCTGAGGTCTACCATGCTTAAGTTTTTCCAAACCGTTTAATACTTAAGTTTTTCTGAGGTCTACCATACTTAAGTTTTTCTGAAGTCTACAATACTTAAATTTTTTGAGGTCTACCATGCTTAAGTTTTTCTGAGGTCTACCATACTTAAGTTTTTTTTAGGTCTACTATACTTAATTTTTTTTTAGGTCTACCATACTTAAGTTTTTCTGAGATCTACCATACTTAAGTTTTTTGAGGTCTACCATACTTAAGTTGTTTTTAGGTCTACCATACTTAAGATTTTTTGAGGTCTACCATACTTAAGTTTTTTTTATAGGTCTACCATACTTAAGTTTTTTTGAGGTCTACCATATTTAAGTTTTTCTGTGGTCTACCATGCTTAAGTTTTTCTGAGGTCTACCATACTTAAGTTTTTTTGAGGTCTACCATACTTAAGTTTTTTTGAGGTCTACCATGCTTAAGTTTTTTCATGAGGTCACTGACATGAAAGTTTTTTCAAGATCAGTCATGTTTAATTTTTTCTGACACTAAAAATATTTCTTCATTTCTTTTCCTTACTGACTTTCTATCTCCGCCCTGGTCTAACCAAGTCTGTCGACCTATTCCACAAATCCCAAAACTCCATCAAGAAAAGTCTCCAGAAAGAGTCATGTAAATTATTTACAGTTAAAATGTTATAATAAACAAAAACTTGAAGTTTTAAAGGGGTCCATCCTGGGCCCAACTCTCTTCCTGATCTACATCAATGATCTCTCAAAACACATACTAAATTCATTCGTTGACATCTATGCTGAAGACACGACCATCTACAGCAACACATCAAAGGCCGTAAATGACAAAGCTCTCTCTGATTCCCTCTCCTCTGATCTTAAGTGGGTCGTTCAGTGGGGGAAGAGATGGCCGGTTACTTTTAATGCATCTAAAACCAAGCTCCTAACTTTACATCATCAACGCTCTGTTCCTCATCTAGCATCAATTGAAATGGATGGCTCTCGTCTTGGGGAGGCTTCATGTTTTGACAAGCTCCTGGGTTTGACCTTTACTCCTGATCTGAAATGGAACACGTATATAAAGTCTGTTGCCCGGGCCGCTGGGAAAATGGTAGGATCCTTCTATCGCTCCAGAAGATATCTCACTACTGATGCAATTCTCTATCTCTATAAAAGCCAAGTACGTCCAAAGATGGAGTACTGCTGCCACATCTGGGCTGGAGCTTCAAAAAATAGCCTATCTTGCCTTGACAAAGTACAAAATAGACTTCGTGGCTTAGTAGGGGATGCTCTCTTCTCTTCCCTGCAACCTCTCTCCCACAGAAGAGACGTTGCAAGCCTGTCTTTGTTTTATCGTTATTTCCATGGCAAGTGCTCGTCCGAGCTCCAATCTCTGGTCCTCCCTCGCCAATCCTTCATGGTAAACACCCGTCTAGCTAAAACAGCTGTCAGTAATTTCCCCCACTCTTTATCTGTGCCTAAATCAAAGCGTAGATTCCATGAACATAGCTTTTTTCTGAGAAGTGCACGCCTGTGGAATTCTCTTCCATTTGCCTGTTTCCCACCTGACTACAACTTGGACGTCTTCAAGTCCAACATAAACAAATTCCTGATTAATCGCCCCCTTAAGTAAGACGCTTTATCAAATCTCCAATACCAACTATTACTACGATATTATCCCGTTGATTATTGTACACAAAATAACCCTTATCCCCGAGTGGCTTACGGGCCTTGATAAGTGGTGATCCTCATGTAAAAAAAAATATATATATTTATATTATATAATAATATAAAAATATTATTTATATAATAATATAAAAATATATATATTTCAAAGAAGTAAATTACGCCCGCTGCTAAAATATTGAAAATTCGCCGATCATAAAAAAAGAAAACTGCCGTGAAAAATGCTAACTATATTTGGAAATACTCAGTGAAAAGTTTTATTTATTATTAAAAAAACGGACCGAAAAATATTATATAAAAATCGTTTGTTTTGCAGTAAAAAAAAATAAATAAATAAAATGAAATATTCGACTTCCTCCGATAGAAATTAAAGGTTCAAAAACTAATTCACTTACTATATTTTGTTAGATTAAAATTCTCCCAATGTGCAATTATAATAATTATTATCAAAATGGAAACTTGTTCTTTCTCTTTAGAACATACATGGACAATCGGTAACACATATTGGTAGCCATGGACAATCGGTAGCCATAATGTTTTGCCTGGTACCGTCAATACGTGGTTGAATACCGGAAGCTATCCATACCTACAACTTAATCAGGAAGTGACGTTACACTGCCATGTACATCGTCCTTCTTCTTACTCTCGGTAGCCACGTTCATACCCTCCAGAAATTCCAGCAAAACCTAACAACCAACCATGGTTCTCTTCAAAATGTGCTGCTGTTATTGCGCACAGAAATTATAATTTTCATTACTTCCAATGCAATAGATGTACTGAGATTAAAACTGCTTCCAGGACTGCCAGCAACCACTGTAAAAGAGTAATAAAGAACGTGAGAGAATTGTATGCTCAGTTCGTCAAGTCCAAAGTAGCTGAGCAGTGGCTTGGTTCCCACCAATTTTGGTAAATAACAAACAGGGTTCTGAATAGAAGTGTGTGCTCTATCCCAAGCATTATCAATGGACTTGAGGTAATCTCGTCAGCATAGGAAAAATCCAAACATTTTGCCAAGAACTTTGCAGCTGATTCTACCATATGCAATCAGAACCGTCCCCGTATTTCTTCCTCTGTCTGAAAACACGCTATGCGACATACAAATATCTATGCATGATGTTGCCAAGCTAATCAAATACTCGATTCCAGCAAAGCAACTGGCCCTGACGGCATTCCTATTATAGTGCTCAAAAAGCTTCAACCCGAACTAGCCCCCATACTTACAAAGCTGTTTTAAGGAACATTGCTTCCCAACACACTGGAAAATGTCCTGTATTTAAAAATTCAGGTAATTGGTCATCTCCCTCTCAATACAGACCAATCAGTCTCCTGTGCTTCATGAGTAAGTTGCTGGAATCTGTGTTAAATAGAGAAGTAGTCAACCACCTCAGCAAAACTAACTGCCTCAGTGATATGCGATATAGTTTCCGTTCTGCTAGATCTACAGCAGATGTGCTAACAGTTATATCTCATAGGATGTGAATCTCTCAATGGAGGCTTCTTTTCTAGGACAATTGTTCTTGACATATCAAAGGCCTTTGATAGAATATGGCATAAAGGTCTACTCCACAAAATCTCCAGCATCGGTATAGCTAGAAATGTCTTTTCAATTATTAAATCATTTCTCTCTGATAGGTTCATAAGAGTAGTGGTTGATGGGCAGAAATCAGAAGTTCACAGCATTGATGCTGGAGTCCCTCTGGGGTCTATCCTGACCCCAACTCTCTTCCTGATTCACATAAATGATCTCCCAAATCACACCCTAAGATCATTCATAGACATTTATCCTGACGACGCTACTATCTATGGCAACACTTCAAAGGCCATAAACGGCCAAGTTCGCTTTGATTTTATCTCCTCTGATCTTGATCACGTGGTGCAATGAAGAAAGAGGTGGCTGCTTAATTTTAATGCATAAAAAAACAAACTTCTATCTATCCATCATCAATGCTGTGATTCCAGTCTGGCACCAATCGAAATGAATGGCTCTCGTCTTATGGAGACTTCATGTTTTGACAAACTTCTAGGTCTGACCTTTGCTCCTGACCAGAGATGGAACATGTACATCAAATCCGTTACCAAGGTTGCTAGAAAAATGGTAGGATCGTTCTACTGCTCCAGTAGTTATCTCACTGCTGATGTAATTCTCTACCTGTATACGAGCTAAGTATGTCCAAGGATGGAGTAGTTTTGCCACATCCAGAAAGAAGCTGCTAGAAGCAGCTTATCTTGCCTTGACAGAGTTCAAAATAGACTTTGTAGCCCAGTGGGGGATGCTCTTTTCTCTTCTCTGCAACCTCTTTCCCACAGAAGAGACGTTGTGAGCCTGTCTCTGCTTTATCACTCTTTTTATGGCAAGTACTCATCTGAGCTCAAATCTATGGTCCCCTTGTCCTGGCTTTCACAAAAAAAACACTCGTATACCTGAAACCATTATCAATAATTTCCCCCACTCTATATCTGTGCCTAAAATTAAACGTAGATTCCATGAACTACGCTTCTTTCTTAGAACTGGGCGCCTGTGGAACTCTGTTCAGTTTTCCTGCTTTTCAACTGACTACAAAGGCACTACTTGGCCTTCGGGACAAGATCAAAGTGTAGTATCTGTTCCGGCAGATGCTGCACTTAAGATGGTTTGTACCAGTCAATGGAGGGGAAACCCTCTATACTGGGAACCGCCTGGGTAATACCTAGGAGGTCCACCCTCCCAGGCCTTGCCACCGGGCTTTCCGGTGGGGCAAGTTTATTGCTTGCTGCCTGAGGCGCCCCGACCGGGGAATGCCGACGGGGTTACTCAGGCAATTTTTAAAATTGCAGGAGTGCCCCTCCTTTAGGGGAGCCTGCGGGGTTCCCACTTTCCGGCCTTGTGCCACATAATGCTGATGTGGGCAGCATTTAAATAAAAACCCTCTATACTGGGACAATTATTATTTTTGGTAACCAGAGTGACCCCTTTTAGGGGAGCTGGTTTTTACCTCACATTAAAAACGGCCTTGTGCCTAATTTGCTCAGTGGGGGAGCAAATAAATACCATCTGTTCCGGCAGATGCTGCAGGCTATGACTAGCTATGACTAGCTATGACTAGCAAAGACCAGATGTGGGGGCAACCCCACATGCCTGACCATTAACCAGCTCCCATTTCCCACCTCTCGGGAGCTGGTCCCCTTTTTCCCTTCCCCCTCCCTTCACTCCTCACATTAAAAATCGGCCTTGTGCCTAATTTGCTCGGTGGGGGAGCAAATAAATACCATCTGTTCCGGCAGATACTGCACTTAAGATAATTTGTACCAGTCAATGGAGGGGAAACCCTCTATACTGGGACAATTATTATTTTTGGTAACCAGAGTGCCCCCTTTTTGCCTACTTTTGGGGGAGCTGGTTTTTGCCTCACATTAAAAACGGCCTTGTGCCTAATTTGCTCAGTGGGGGAGCAAATAAATACCATCTGTTCCGGCAGATACTGCAAGCAAAGACCAGATGTGGGGGCAACCCCACATACCTGACCTTTAACCAGCTCCCATTTCCCACCTCTTGGGAGCTGGTCCCCTTTTTCCCTTCCCCCTCCCTTCACTCCTCACATTAAAAATTGGCCTTGTGCCTAATTTGCTCGGTGGGGGAGCAAATAAATACCATCTGTTCCGGCAGATACTGCAAGCAAAGACCATATGTGTGGGCAACTCTACATATAAGACCTTGGTCAATGTAGGGGCAACCCTTCATACCAATTGTCACTATCCAGCTCCCCTACTCCCCGGGGAGTTGGTCCCCATTTCCCCTTCACTCCACACTTTAAAAATCGGCCTTGTGCCTAATTTGCTCGGTGGGGGAGCAAATAAATACCATCTGTTCTTCAGATGCGGCACTTCCATTTCTCGTTCTCTTTCAGTGGAGGAGAAATTCTTCACGACTGAGACAATTTTTATTTTTGTAACTTTTCTCCACGTTAAAAAACCACCCTGGTGTCTACCTCTGTCCCGTGGAGAGGCATTGTAAATAGGTACAATATGGCTGTCTTCAAGTCTAATGTGAGCAAGTTCTTGACACGCATTAACCATTATCCTTGAGCGGCCTTCGGGCCTTGATAAGTGGGTGACTAATTTGTAAAAAAAAAAAAAAAAAGAAGAAGGCTTCTGACGTTTAAGTTTCCTGGTATTTGTCACGCTTAAGGTTTTTGAGGTCACTTACGCTTGAGATTGATTCAACAATGTTAACATTTTCTTTAATTTGTCAAGCTTTAGATTGAAGCAGCAATTTTTACACGCGTTGACGCATCCCAAGATTTTCTCCGTTCAACAGTCGGATCATTAGCGCGTAACATTTCAGTAAAAACAGCATTTTCAGACAGAACAGCATAGGTAGATAGATATGAACATATTGACATAGATAGATAGATATGGACAGAATGAGTTAGAGAGAGAGAGAGAGAGGGAAAGAGAGAGAGAGAGAGAGAGAGCGAGCAAGATATGAGTATGAAAAACTATGATTATACCTATTTACTATGCCTCCCCACGGGACAGAGTTAGACACCAGGGTCGTTTTTTAACGTGGAGAAAAGGTACAAAAATAAAAATTGTCTCAGTCGTGAAGGATTTCTCCTCCACCGAAAGAGAACAAGAAAATGAAGTGCAGCATCTGAAGAACAGATGGTATTTATTTGCTCCCCCACCGAGCAAATTAGGCACAAGGCCAATTTTTAATGCGAGGAGTGAAGGGAGGGGGAAGGGAAAAGGGGACCAGCTCCCGAGAGGTGGGAAATGGGAGCTGGTTAAAGGTCAGGCATGTGGGGTTGCCCCCACATCTGGTCTTTGCTAGTCATAGCTGGTCTTTGCTAGTCATAGCCTGCAGTATCTGCCGGAACAGATGGTATTTATTTGCTCCCCCACCGAGCAAATTAGGCACAAGGCCGATTTTTAATGTGAGGAGTGAAGGGGAAATGGGGACCAGCTCCCCGGGGAGTAGGGGAGCTGGATAGTGACAATCGGTATGAAGGGTTGCCCCTACATTGACCAAGGTCTTATATGTGGGGTCGCCCCCGCATATGGTCTTTGCTTGCAGTATCTGCCGGAACAGATGGTATTTATTTGCTCCCCCACCGAGCAAATTAGGCACAAGGCCGATTTTTAATGTGAGGAGTGAAGGGAGGGGGAAGGGAAAAAGGGGACCAGCTCCCGAGAGGTGGGAAATGGGAGCTGGTTAATGGTCAGGCATGTGAGGTTGCCCCCACATCTGGTCTTTGCTAGTCATAGCTAGTCATAGCTTGCAGCATCTGCCGGAACAGATGGTATTTATTTGCTCCCCCACCGAGCAAATTAGGCACAAGGCCAATTTTTAATGTGAGGAGTGAAGGGAGGGGGAAGGGAAAAAGGGGACCAGCTCCCGAGAGGTGGGAAATGGGAGCTGGTTAATGGTCAGGCATGTGAGGTTGCCCCCACATCTGGTCTTTGCTAGTCATAGCTAGTCATAGCTTGCAGCATCTGCCGGAACAGATGGTATTTATTTGCTCCCCCACCGAGCAAATTAGGCACAAGGCCAATTTTTAATGTGAGGAGTGAAGGGAGGGGGAAGGGAAAAAGGGGACCAGCTCCCAAGAGGTGGGAAATGGGAGCTGGTTAAAGGTCAGGCATGTGGGGTTGCCCCCACATCTGGTCTTTGCTAGTCATAGCTAGTCATAGCTTGCAGTATCTGCCGGAACAGATGGTATTTATTTGCTCCCCCACCGAGCAAATTAGGCACAAGGCCGATTTTTAATGTGAGGAGTGAAGGGAGGGGGAAGGGAAAAGGGGACCAGCTCCCGAGAGGTGGGAAATGGGAGCTGGTTAATGGTCAGGCATGTGGGGTTGCCCCCACATCTGGTCTTTGCTAGTCATAGCTAGTCATAGCTTGCAGCATCTGCCGGAACAGATGGTATTTATTTGCTCCCCCACCGAGCAAATTAGGCACAAGGCCAATTTTTAATGTGAGGAGTGAAGGGAGGGGGAAGGGAAAAAGGGGACCAGCTCCCGAGAGGTGGGAAATGGGAGCTGGTTAATGGTCAGGCATGTGGGGTTGCCCCCACATCTGGTCTTTGCTAGTCATAGCTAGTCATAGCTTGCAGTATCTGCCGGAACAGATGGTGTTTATTTGCTCCCCCACTGAGCAAATTAGGCACAAGGCCGATTTTTAATGTGAGGAGTGAAGGGAGGGGGAAGGGAAAAAGGGGACCAGCTCCCGAGAGGTGGGAAATGGGAGCTGGTTAATGGTCAGGCATGTGGGGTTGCCCCCACATCTGGTCTTTGCTAGTCATAGCTAGTCATAGCTTGCAGTATCTGCCGGAACAGATACTACACTTTGATCTTTATATTTAATTTATTTTGTTTAAAGAAAAAATTACAATTCTTGACCAAAAGGCCAAGCGTAAGCGGAGTTCATCAACATTTGCTTTGTTTTTTTTCTATTATTCATTTTAATCACACGGTGTAAAAAAGTTTCTTAATCGCATAGTTTTGCGATTGAGTTATTTGCAATTAACTCACCAAGTGACCGATATCTTATTAAGTCTTGGTCTATCAGCTTCACGCCATTATGTTGTTTTAATCCCCAAATATTTTATACGGTGTCTATTAATCTCGCTTCTGTCACCCTTTCTCTCTTGCTCTTCCGCTCTCTTTGTTTATCAACAATCTAAGGTAATAATGTTTTTTTAGTTCTCTCCCGCTGCAAGAACTTAGACACCAGGGTCGGAAAGTTGGATTGAGAAGTCAGCGCCCCCCGAGGAGGGGCAAGGCCTGGGAAGGTGGGTCTCCTAGAACTGTACAGATCTTAACTCCCATCGCAAAATCAACAGGGACTGGATCATTACAGGAATGGTCTAATCTCTGTGGATTTTGGGCTAGACTAATTCTCCATCATCGACAAAACGAAAATATAACCACGAGTACTAACACTGTTTAACACATAGCTAGAGAGAGAGAGAGAGAGAGAGAGAGAGAGAGAGACACACACACACACACACGCACACACACATACATATAAGATATACAAAAAGAGGTTAATTTTGAATTTTATCAATTTGTTTTAAAATAGAATTCATTTTGCAAACTAATTTTCTTGATTCGAACAGTATAACCAGAGTTTAATCAATGACAGTATAATCAGAGTTTAATCAATGACCCAACAGGTCATATTTTCCTAATATATATATATATATATATATATATATATATATATATATATATATATATATATATATATATATAATCATATTAGGTGATATTATGCACTATGTATAGACTTTGAGTATTTATTTTAATAGTGCTCATTACATTAGTAGTAATAGTAGGAAAATATATCCATGACAATTAAGCTACATAGAGACGTCCATGTTTCATCCGCAAAGTGAATCATCAATACTTAGACCCTGCGGGGATAAATCATGGACGCCTCTTGACAAAAAAAAAAAAATAATAATAATAAAAAATAAATTAAAAAAATTTGTGCGGGCCAGACAAAATGCTGCAAAGGCAAAACATGAAACACTACATGGAACCAAGAACACTGAAGCCGCATAAGTTATCTAACCCAACACTACCCTCATTGCCACATCACCCCCCCCAAAAAAAAGAGCGAGACCAAAGAATCAAATAGAATCAAGGAGGAAGGAAAGACCGAACTGACCAGACGTCAGACGAATAACTGCGAAGGGAACTGGCACCTTGAGAAGTCATCACTCAAATTTCTGCAAAGACCAATAGCTGCTGCCAAGGAGAAATCTATGGCAAACAGCTGTTGCGATAATGCAAATTTATTTGCAAATGTTATTGAAAGAGGGTGAGAGTACTGGAAACCTGTGGAGACTTGTTGTCACTCAGCTTCCATGGAACACCACAGGCTGTTTTCAGGGAAAGATCTCTGAAGACCTGTGTGAAAGCTCCTTGTGAGCCGCCAATAATAATAATAATAATAATAAATAAATAAATAAAAAAAAAAACATCGTCTTAAGAACACAATGCAATATGCATGAAACTGGATTTAGTCGATAGCAAAAAGACTTCAGCCTGAACAGACGTTATAAGTTATTCTTGATCTGCTTTTTTTTATGTTATTTTTTTTCAATGCCATTCTCGGTGGCAAAAGCTGCTTGGTAGCATCAGGAGTGGCAGTACTGCCTTGAGCTACCGAAACTGTTATCACCCTGGTTGGCGGCTGATGAGAGCAGAGGTGTCCGGAAACCTCGTGCCTGGAAAACTCGTCCCCGGAAAATCCGTACCCAGACCCCCCCCCTTTTTGATAGATAGGAAAACTGGTCCCTTATTAAATAAATATCGATTGAAAACACATTTCATGACCGTTCTTGAAAAAGATATTTTTTTTTTGTTTGTCACTGCCCGTGATTATTTTTGTTGTTACAAACTCATTTTTCTATTTGTGGTGGGATCTTCTATAGGAGATTCGGGTTTGTATTACTGTACACATAGATTCGAAAAAGTTGTCAAAAAAACAAATATATAACAAATAAATGTTATCAAAGGCAAGATAAGTTACTTTTCTGCCAAACTGGATATAATTTTCGTGTTTTTATTCAATTTAACATGTTTATTCAGCTCGAAAAGCATACAGTGTTTACCGATGTATTGGAAAATTCAAGATGGCGGCCGATTCTCTCTTTAACACGGTAAGTTTGGGAAAAGGTGTAATAAATAATAAACTAGACAAAATACTGTTAGAAATTCGCTCAATATATGTTACCGTGACATAACTTGACATATATTCGGTGTTTTTTAATAGTATTTTGTCTAGTTTATTATTTATAACACCTTTTCCCGAACTTACCGTGTTAAAGAGGGAATCGGTCGCCATCTTGAATTTTCCAATACATCGGTAAACACTGTATGCTTTTAGAGCTGAATAAACATGTTAAATTGAATAAAAACACGAAAATTATATCCAGTTTGGTAGAAAAGTAACTTATCTTCCCTTTGATAACATTTATTTGTTACATATTTGTTTTTTGACAACTTTTTCGAATCTGTGTACAGTAATACAAACCCGGAGATTCAAATCAATTTCATGCAGCTCTAAATCGCTTAAACGTCTCAACACTATAATTTATTATTTTTTTATCTCTATTTTTTATCATTTTTACCGATATTTTAGCCCCTTTCCCGGGCATTCCGAAAGCGTTTCCCTCAAGAAGGGCACGGCACGGCGTCGCCACGTCTCACCCTAAGGACGGTACTTTCGTTGGACTTGTACAGATTCAGATAGAATTTGGTCGTAGTTCGTTGATTTCGAAGCTGTTTCTACCTCAAACGATTTAACGCGAGAAGCAAAGCACCTCATAATGGGAGGCGGGAGGGCGGGGAGAAGTATTTTTATAGAACCCCCCCCCCCTCGCCCCCTGTTGAGCATTTAGAGAAAATCCTGTCTGGTTGCTTGAAATTTGAGAAAGGTCACAGACGTGAAACCGGAGTTGAAGGTTTTTTTTATTTTTTATTTTATTTTATTTTTTTTTTTTTTGAAGCTGGTACGTAAGTCAAAAGACTGATAGAATTACTTTTGACTCGCCACCCGTCTCCCACCCGTTTCTCTCCCCTCTATCTCTCTTTCCCTCTCCCATTCTCACTTTTCCCTTTACCGTCTCTCTCTCTCTCTCACACACACACACACACACACACACACACACACACACACACACACACACACACACACACACACAGAGTCTCTCTCTCTCTCTCTCTCGCTCTCTCTCTCTCTCTCTCTCTCTCTCTTTCGTCTCTCATAGATGCTTCAAAACAGACACGGTTCTCCCTTCGTCTTCCTCCCTCCCACTCTCGTCATATATACCTACTCATAATCCTACTTCTAACCCTAACCTACACTGTCACTCGAAGATATCTACCCTCAACCCACCACCATTAGCACCATCTGTCTAGCAGTATCAGAATTTTGGGGGAATTTTTGACACCCCTAACAGAAAACTGCGATTAAAATATAGAAAACTCGTAATTTCTCTTTCTAAAGTGGGTTATTTATTTTCTTTATAGAATATGCTTCCAAAATAAACTATTAAAGCTTTTATGATATTAAAATTTGGTCTTTGCTCGTTTTATTGAAATAAAATTTACGGGTTTAAATTACGTTTTACTATTATTAAAATCTGAAAGAAAGATAGGTGTATATTCAAAATGGCGACTTCGCTGCGAATGTCCCCAAAATTCTGATACTGCTACCATCTGTCCCACACGTACTTTTACTGACGACGGTGCTTATTATCCTGGGGCATGGTGCCCTCAATCAAACGAAACGAAACTTATACATACTAGCAGGAAGAGTCGGCGATGCCCGGGATTAAACGAGTAAGCAATACACCCTTTTGCGCCAAGCACATAAAACTGGCAAAACATTTTTTGAAACTAAAATATCGTTCAGGTGAGGACGTAAAAAAAACAAACAAAACAAACAAAAAAAAAAAAAAACAATTTGGCGCTTCTACACTATTGGGACGAGATTTTGTAGTATATAAATGGAATTCTCAGATGAAAAACAATGGTTTCAACTAATTTTTTTGTCAATTCTAATAAGTTACAATGGTAGCTTCCAAATTATGCAGTCGAAATTACCTGAATACGAATGAATTATTAAACAAAACAACTTTAATCGTGTTCATAGGCGAAAAATTGTCGCCATCTTGTTTAAATCAAAACGGAAAATTACCCCCCTTTTGAACTCTCCTGTGTCTTACGATCGTTTTCATCAAATTGTATTTTTATTTTCTTTAATAAATAATTTTCTACCTTATCGATTTTCGTAATTTTTGGATATAATCATATTTAAAATACGAGCAATACGTAGATACCATTGTTTTCATGTGAAAATTCAATTTTACGATTTTCGAAATTTCGTCCCAATAGTGTAGACGCGCCAACAATTTATTTTACTTTACTGACTCATTTGTGACCTATTTGCGTTAAAAAAATTTAATAGAAATCCTAACATTCATAGTTCACGTAAATTCCGAGTATGGAATAAGTCAGAGAGAGTGGCAATCTTGAATTGAGTCTCCCTAACGATGGAGGTCTGAACAGAGCTGAAAGGGAGACACAGACCAAATAAGATCTCATGTATGATATGAAAAGAAACTGGAATCTTCTACCTAACTAATATTCCTGGTGAACTAAGTGCAAAAGAGATCTAGACAAGTGCACTTAAGAGAAGAACCAGGATACTAAAAAGAGCTCTCGGCTGGTTTCAATAAAAAGCAGAGCAATGTTGGCAGCTGCTTTGGCTGCTCCATACCCAGCATTACAATCTTCAAAGAAAGAATTAAAAAAAAAAAGAAAAAAAAAAAAAGAAAAAGGCCGGTTAGAATCTTAATTAGATCTCTCGGTTCAAGCGTCGGGAATAACAGGTTGATGTCAGGCGTCTGGTTTGATTTGTAACGCTATCGTTATTCTTCTTCAACGGTGTCGTTACATTTTAACACTCGGACCCACACGTTGTATCTGAGACAGTCGCAACAGAAAAAAAAAAAGGAAAAGAAACTCCACTCAGCTGAAATAAAACGCATTTATTCATGGTTCTTCCAAAATAACGCGTTGCCTCTCGTTTTAAAAGTTTCTTAGTTTATGTCATGTAGTTAAAAGTCTCTCGCCACAACGGATCAAACATCCATCTCACCCGGTTCGCGTTTTTCTTTTTCCTCCGTCCTGTTGCATTTTTTCTCCCTTTCCTTTTTCTTTTCTTCCTCCGCTGTGACGTCACATTCCGCACTGGTTTGTTCATTTAGCGCCAGCAGCTCTGTCACAGAATCCCCATTTCCTTAAAAACAAAATTACTTAAAAATAATTTAAAAAAAAAAGGAAGTAGTCATCTTGTTTCACGTAGACACTGACTAAAAAAAGAAAAAAAGATGGCTACTGATTGAACATCGATTATCAATCTTTCTCTATCCGTCCCAACCTGCTGATCAGTGGTTTGGAAAGAAGATCAAATTGAATAAACCTTCTTCGTCTTCTATCAGCTTTGTCTGTACTTAATCATTTGTGAGAGTATAAGGATCTTGAACTTCAGAAGAACAAGCTATCCGTCTGGAAGGATCACGCGAAAACATTCGGCTACCAAAGTATGGATACACGTTACGAACTTTTATGTTTTTGTAACGCTTACGACTACTTTAAATTCTGCATATATAGCACAAGGTTGAAACTGAGCAGCAGTATGAAAATTATAAATAACTATCAGGCCGCCCGGTGTTGCCCGGTCGTTAAATATGCACAAATATCATATTTTAATTAATAAAGAAACTGATACATGTGCATGAGAGTATGGTGTTATTTTTTCTTAACCGTTCACTTGTTGTAAGTAAAAAAAATACTCGAGCTGAGATCGAAACCAAAAACATAAAGGCAGTAAGTCAAGTACGATAACCATTAGGCCAACATGACACGTTCTTTAAAAAGTGTTTTCAAACTACTTTTTCTTAACATAAGTAATCTGTCATGTGAACGATTAACGCATGCGCATTCGTGGAACAGTGGACAAACAAATAAAAATCCGACGAGCCCCCACGTAGTAATTTTTCAATGGTGACCCCTTAACAGACACTTTTCCGATGAAAACCGATCAAAATGTTTTCCACATACCTGAATGCTCTATATACCAAATTTAAAGTCTATGTATAAAAAAAAATTCGTTGAGTATATAGGTTGAGAAGTGCCCTCACACATAAATTATCACTTTTATGGATATATAGATAATTGAAGGCGCTAAAAGCACACTGTAGCGACTTTATTACTTCAGCAATTTGTCAGCTATAAAGGTTGGTTGGTTGTTTTTGTTTTACGGCATATCAACCTTTTTCAGGTTATTTAATGCCGAATCTAGTTATTTTGAGGAACGATTTTTAATGGAGTATATTTGTTTGTTTTTTTTTTTTAAGTCGGATTCTATTTAACCCATAGTTGGGACCCTAACAGGTACTACCACTCCGGGTCAGAGTGGACCTGGGAGCAATGACAATTAAAGGGTGGCTCTACACTCCCCAATGCCCGCAAGGTGGGGCCTCATCATCAGATATAGTTTTAGGTCATATCCAGGACCCAGCTATAAAGGAAAGAATAAACTGGATTTCGTGTTAAACAAAGAAAGCGGAACGCGCTATTACGGTGATAATTTATTTAACACAGCAATGTATGACGTCAACTGAGGCGACAATAAACATATAACTTTTCCGTAGAATTTCTATATTTCTGTACGTTTGTTTATATACAATTTTTTTTTAATATCATCTAAGCATCATTTACTACTAATATAAAAAAGCAACAATGTATTAGTGTTAACTATTATTAATAAATTGTGTTGCTGTTTATAAAGATGGCGTCCGTTGTAATTAATATTTGATGCTTATCACAAAGATAACAGCTATACCTGGAAAATATTCCTTGTCGAAATAAGCATGTTTTAAAGGAAACAAGCGAATACATTATATTGTTGTAACGTACGTGCCGGAAGGAAGAAACAGAAAAAGAAACCTAAACAGAATCAAATATCGATTTGTAAGACTAAAGGCTAACGATGGCAAACTTTGATAAATAGACTGACTTTATATATATATATATATATATATATATATATATATATATATATATATATATATATATATATATATATACTAGCAAAAGTACCTGTCGCTGACTGGGTTCAAAAACAGCCTACAGAAAATGGACTCTGATTTATGAAAGTATGATAGGTTATGAAAAGGAAGGGTTGTAAAGAGATAGCTTCGAATTTGGGGGTATCAAAACCAAAGCAAAATATGATGAAAGTAAAAATAAAATAGATAAACCCCATAATTTATTATACCATATCTGTTCACACTGAAACACTTATCACAATATTCTGTGGATCTATATTAAAAAAACCTTGTTAAACTTTGTGACATATTTCCATTCTATGGGAGTCAGGCGCGAACAAACACCCCATAATTTTATTATACCACATTTCTTCAAACTGAAACATAATTATCAAAGTATACTTACGCAGATAGATATGAAAAGTCTTTATCAAAGTTTGTGCTTATTTCCATTCTATGGAGGCCAGGCGCGAACGCAGACCCCACAATTTTATTATACCATCCCTATTTAAGTTAAAACATACTTATCAAAGTATTATTATGTACATCTATATCAAAAACACTTGGAAACGTTTTTTGTTAAACTTTTAATTTTTTTATTTCCATATTTTGTGGACCAGGCGCATACGTAGACCCCACAATTTTAATGCATCATCATTGTGCCAGATCAAACATACCCATTCCTGTGTCTCGATACATCTTCTATCATTATATGCGATCAGTTTTCTATAATAGTCAACCATATAGGAGCCTATTCGTTACCAGACACACACAGACGTTCAGCTTTATATTATCTCTTCTCTTCTATTCTTCTTCTATCTATCTCATTTTTTCCCGTCTGATTTTGACATTAATAGGATTAAAAATCAAGATATTTCATGCAAATATAATATGCACAAACGGCAGAACAATATCTGAGGTGTGTTATAGGCTTATTATTTCTCAAATTCCTCGATAATCTTAGATTTCTATACTTTTTCTGCTGAGAAGTCACGGCCAAAATCGGTTAAGATCAATGGAAGTGGTAAAATATTTTCTCTCTAATAAATTCCTCCTCCCCCTGCCACCACTTAACACCGTTTGGGGATCGTTTACAAGGAACAGTTGAGAAGAGAACACCGGTTTGGCTTCGTAGTTCTTTCATGGGAAGTTATTTAAAATCACTAAACTAAGCTGCAGTGCTCTGTGGCGTAGTGGTTAGCGTGCTGGACAATTCACATTATATTTTCATGTTCGCGCCGACCTACCGTAGTCGTTTTTTTTTTTTTTCCCTAAACAACTGGAATGGACTTTTCTTGGTGGCCGAACTGTTAACGTTGCAGATGTTTTTTTTTGTTTTTTTCACACTTTATTTTCCTACTTTTACTCATGACTCCGGGTTTGATCCTTCCTACTTACCTACCATAACATTTTTTAAAACTCCCCCCCCCGTCCCGGAAACAAACACTCGGGCAACGCCGGCTAGTAGATATATAATGCATACAGATATGCATGCACATACATGCTTACCCGTACACACGCATATTGATTTATTTTTATTACATTTTTATATTTATTTTTAAAATTAATTAATGAATTTAATTCATTTATTTTCTGTGTTTCATCTAACTTTATTGTTAATTTATTTATTATATATTATTATTGATAGTAATCAAGGACGTGTCATAATGATTTGTTTGTTATCGTAAGTTGTGAATGAATGTTACGTTGTATGTGTTTTTGTGTCTATATAATGCGGCTGCAGTTTAGTCCTGTTCTGTTTATTTTGGACTCAAGTTTCTTTAATGATTCTTTAAGTCTCAGATTACCTTAGTTTCTTTCTAGTATTTTTATTTGCATGTCTTATGTAGGGAATGTGACATAGATAGATATTTATGGAATGGGGAAGATTTGATTGTAATGTGCCCTTTTATGGTTATGTGCAATGGTCTAACTGTGCTGCCGATGTAAAACTCAGCGCATATTGTACATTGACACTGAATACGTTCGTTTGCATAATTCTATATTATTGATAGGGAAATTTGGTAGAGTGCGGGAATATTTGTCGGTTGTTGTTTTTTTTTTTAGTTCTGAATAATTGTTGTCTCAGTGTTGGCCTGGGATGTGTGGGTTGAATGTCTAATTTTTCTTTGCGAATGGTTTTGCAGACGACTAATATTATTCTATCATCAAAGTGTGGTAGTTTTAAGAAACAGGTGTTAGAGAGTTTTTATTGTCGTTTTTTAGGTGTCTTCGGTTGGTTAGTGTGTGCAAAGTATCCGTTGTGTCGGAGCGTTTGCTGAAAACGCCTATAAAAAGCACTTAGTGTGTGTAAGTTCGTTCCCAATGGATTCCAAAACGGCTGACCTGATCTTTTTGAATTTTACATATATGTTCTTCATGCGTCTGGAAATGTTCTTAGATAGGTTTAACATCAGAATACCCCCGATTAGTATCCAAAATTGATAATTGAAAAAATCCGGTTAGAGAAAAAGTCCGATTTTGACAAAAACAGCGCAAATGCCTTTGAGAAGCTTTATTACTTCACAAGCAGAAGGGACCGTCGTGTAAAATCAACAGTAGGCTCTTTGATAAAACAGTTTCTGTTTAGCGCACAAATGAATCATGATACTTGACTTTTGCA
This sequence comes from Euprymna scolopes, assembly GCF_053919585.1. Classification (NCBI taxonomy): domain Eukaryota; kingdom Metazoa; phylum Mollusca; class Cephalopoda; order Sepiida; family Sepiolidae; genus Euprymna; species Euprymna scolopes. Next base: position 40,242,627 of record NC_136510.1, read on the forward strand.
TTTAAAACTTTAATTCGAACCATAATATATAACTAATTTTATAAAATCAACAATAGGTTCTCAACAGTGCAATGAAGACTACAATATATTGTGGATTAAGTAATTGTGGGGAGGCAATCAATTGAATTTAGTGAAAAATGGACGATTTCAGGGATTTCGATGACAATAAATGTATTGGTAGTGTGAAACATTCGGTCATCCTCATTCTCTTACATGATAAGGGCTGTCCCCTTTTCATGTAAGTATAAAAATGGAGAATTTAGTTTAAAATGAAAATGAAATAGCAATAGACAAATTCGAACCTCGTAATCTAGGTTTAGAAATAGATTACGTGTGAGAATTTAAAAATGTAAAACAAACATTTGTTTAGAATATAGATAAATATTTCAAGGAAAGAATGTTAACTATCAAGTTTGTTATGAAATTTTAAATTGAAAGAATGCAGCTTATAAGATAATGTTTTAACATATTGAATATAGGTTAAAATTCCTTTTGTAGAAATAGGAAAAGTTTTGGACACGTATGTCCAGGACACGTGAAAGAAGGCACATGTTTTAACATGTGTATGACGTCACGGAAAATAGAAAGTTCTAGGAATAGAGAAAAAACTTTAGAGTTAGTCAGTCAGTGAAGAAACTCGGAGGGAGTCAGATCGTCTAGGGAGCGAGACGTCACGTTGAAACTAAAATGTGAGACTTTGAATTCTTGGTGATGGAAACACGGCCGTGTGACGAAATAAATCATAATGTGTTTTGTAAAGCTCGTCTTGTCTTATGATTCTTACGAAAAGGTAAAGTGAAATTGTATTATATATTTGTGTTATAAAATGTCTTTACATACACGTCTCAACATCATCATGTCTACACAATGTCCGAACTGTGTGAACACTATGTCATCACTCAAAGAGCTTCTCCTTCTTCTTCCATAAACACAATTAAGGAATGAACATTTAATATATAAGAATCTCTTATAACATGAACAATCTCACTAAGTCTCTTACAACAACTTCTCTCTCCCTCTTAATAAATCTCTCTCACTAAGAAAAAGCATCACTTATAATAAGACTCTTACTTTATCTCTAAGACTCTCTCTCAATGAAACCCCTATATGTAACAATTCAATCCAAGGCAACGTCGGGTGTCCCTGCTAGTATATATATATATACATATATATATATATATATATATATATATATATATATATATATATATATATACACACACACACACTAGCAGTTCAGCCCGACCTTGCTCGGGCCCTATGTACTATTCATAGTTTGATGTGAATATATATATATATATATATATATATATATATATATATATATATATATATATATATATATATATACATATACTAGACTACCCGTGACCGGTTGGGTCAGTATGTTATATTAGCTATGGAATTCATGTATGAGCGTGACACTTGTGACGTAAAGAAAATAGTTTTTTGACATAACAGGAACATTTCTATGAAAGTATATTAAAAATGAAAAAAGACTATAGATAGATTTCTATGAGTCGTTCTGTTTATTATAATTGATTATTTTGGAAATTTTTTTTTACAGTTACTGAATTATAAGTGGTTGGCCATACTTATAGGTAAATGTGCACTGAAGAGATACCGTAATACTTATTATAGTTAAATTCAAATTTTGATATATCTTTTTTTACAATGACACCATAACTTATTTTATGGCTGTCAACGGGTTAAAGTAGATTATTTGTAAAAAAAAAATAAATTGCGTTACGTAATACAGAAATGAACGATGTAAAAAAAAAGCAGACAGTATTAACAATTGTTTATTTGGATAATTTAAACGCGAAAAAAGCAAAAAACAAAAAAACAAAAGGACAATTGGGACGCTGAAAACGTACACAGTAAAACAATACGTTTTATGGTTGCGTTGATTATTCCGGGTTAATTGCATTCGGACGGATCACTCAAACACGAAAAAAAAAAAAACCTCCCTCTTCGTGTAAAAATGAAAAACCCATATTAGAATTCTTCAACCAAGTTATAGAAAGTTAAAATCTAAAAAAATAATTAATAAAACCTGAAGCAAAAAAAAAAAAATAAAACCTAATAAAATAAAATAATATAAAACTAATACTGAAACAGATTAGTAAATGTGTCAACAAATTTACCGTTCTCACACAATTATTTTGTATCTAGAAATGTAAACAAAAAATAAAAAAGAAGGAAGGAAGGAAGGAAAAGGGACGGATAGAGAATAGTAGCAGTAGTAGTAGTAGTAGTAGTCGTCGTCGTCTTGGCTTTACTACAATTGTTCTTATGGTTGTCAACGGGTTAAATTTGTTTAGTTGTAAGAAAATAGCGACAGTATAATTGTAATAAAGAATAGTTGACAAAACACACCCACTCTTCCCATGTTAAATAATAATTTCGAAGTAATAACGTTAATATTTCAGTGCGCCGGTCAAAATCTGCAAAAGAAGCGATTTGTGTTTATTTGGTTACGTTGTTATGGGTTAATGTTTATGCGTGCATTGCAACCAGATATCGTAAACCGTAAAGTAGGTTACATCACTTGTTACAAGGTCATTTGAGTTTTATATATATATATATATATGTATATATATATATATATATATATTAAAAAGTTTGACTCATGTCCAGGTATCCTACATCTAAAAGAATTCAAGTGTTTCGACCTAAAATTGGCAGAGTAGTTTGGTAGAGTCTGCAAAGGTCAACTCTTCCAACTTTGACTTCCTGGCAGAAAAATTTTCGCCAAAACCTGATTACAAACCTTACTGCATGTCTGAATACCCTTTATGTAAAATTTCAAATGTTTAGATAAAAAAAATTAGCTGAATAGAGACCGTAAAGGTAACATCTTTTGAACTTTGACCCCTTGGCAGCCTTGACAAGACAAGGTAATCAATAGACTGGAATCCCAAATCCCTTTCGTACATAAATAACGTTTACCAATCTACCAATCAAAGCTATTAATGTTATTGTTTATACATCGACTTACGAGATGCTTTCAGTAAATTTCCAGACGTTTTTGTTGGGACAATTTTATTGATAGTACATACATGAAACTCTAGTTCCGTTCGAAGTAATCTCCTCCGGCTGCAATGCACTTGCTGTATCCTTCCAACAACTTCTGAAAGGCCTTATGGAAGTCCTCTTGTGTGAGCATGCCAATGACTCTCGTCACAGCCACTTACATTTCCTTAATTGTCTCATAACGACAGCTTCTAAGGTTTTCCTTGAACTTAGGGAATGATCAAAAGTTATAGGGAGCAAGGTTTGGACGATAGGGAAGGCAAGGAACTGTCGTAAAGCCCATCTTGGGGGTCAAATAGTTTGTGACAAAGATAGTGTTGTAAACTGATGTATTGTCCTGGTGGAAATGCCACTGAACCGAAGAGTGTTGGCCTTTTCCGACGAAGTCTCTTTCTGAACTCTCTTAAAACCTCAACATAGTATTCCTTGTTGAGTGTCTGTTCAGTAGGAACTCAGTGTGTGTAGACGATGCCCGTGTTGTCAAAAACAAACAAACAAAAAAAAAAACAAATAAAGAAAGAAAAAAAAAGAAAAAAGAAAACACGGGGGGTGGGGGGATCATCATGATGAGTTTCTGGGAGGATTTGCTTTGTGTCTTTTTTGAGTCTGGGAGAGCCAGCATGCTTCCACTGGGGATTCTGTATCTTGGTCACTGGGTCATAACAGTAGATCCAGCTTTCATCGCAGGTTACCAGAGCATAAAAGAACTGCGGGATCTGAATTGACCAGCTTTTTACTGCCATGACAACGTCTTTCTTTCTGATCTTCTCTGAGCACCCTTTGGACAAACTTCGCGCAAATTTTTCGCATCTTCAATTCCTTGCAAATAATTGTGCATACTGCCATCAAATTCTGCACTTATTGTCTCTTAGACATACGACGGTCCTTCTCCATGAAATTCTTTATTTGACTAATTAACTCTATTGTTCTGAATTTTTTTTATTCCTCTTCCATATCTTATCATTTCTCACCGACTCCCTGCCTTCCTTGAATCTCTTATGTCACTCAAAAAAAAAAAATGCTTAATTCATGCAAGGTAGTACAAAATCAGTCTGAAGCATTCCATACGTTTCTGTGGCATCTTTTCCAAGTTTACAACAGAATTTTACTGCATATCGTTCTTCTAAAATGTTCTCACGTCTAGAATGCCTTTTTGAAATTCACCAGCTGTGAACAATCAGGCTTTAGTAGAGTGTATTCTAATTTCTGCTATAGTTGAGCCTTTGAACCTGAAATCATGAAAATTGGTCAGTCATCTCATAAGATGTATAGCAATAACATACTAAATTTTCAAGAGTCTATGACAATTTTAAATGTCTGCACAAAAAGTATGGAAACTTATTGAAAGCGCATCGAATAATCTACTGTCAATTTGTCAACAAACTCGCCTTCTATTAATATTTCTATTCATATATGTAATCAAATGTAATTTATACTAAGTTAATATGCATTGTTTCTTGTTACAATTAATTATATAATTTTTATTTCTGGTGGAATTTATATTGCCACTAGTATCGTTTAAAAAATCCCCAATTATATATATATATATATATATATATATAATAAAATCCTTGATTTGAATAAAGTTTTTTTAAATTTCATTAAATCACTATGATTGGCCACACACACACACACACACACACACACACACACACATATATATATATATATATATATATATATATATATATATATATGTGTGTGTGTGTGTGTGTGTGGCCAATCATAGTGATTTAATGAAATTAAAAAAAACTTTATTCAAATCAAGGATTTTTTTATTATTCCAAGTAAGACAAAGAATACTTTAGAAATTTTATCTCCTTATTCTATAGGGTTTCGATGCCTACCATCTCTTCAGAAGAGAAAATATCAGCAAATATATATAATGGTATTCACCCTATTTGCTAAAGTCGGTTAGACATGGAAAATCATAATCAAAAATTGATTAAATAGAAGTCACATAGCAGGGGAAATTGAAGAAAAGGATATAAAGGTTTAGTTCCAAATTGCGTGGTAAAATCACCAGCTAATAAAAGTGTTACCGGTTTTCACTAAGAGTTGGAAGTACCTTAGTTCTAAGTTAAGTTAAATAAGTGACATTTGCACTAAATCTTGTATGCTTAAAAATTCCTACCGTGTGAACGTAATCAAGAGCATACCAGATAACCAGTTTTTCTTTTTAATGCAAAATACAAAAGATAAGGCAAACGAATAAGGGAAAATTAATGAGAAGAGAGAGAGAGAGAGAGAGAGAGAGAGAGAGAGAGAGAGAGAGAGAGAGGCGGGAATACGACCTTGAATCTCCCAAGTTCTGACCAGATTCTTCTCCATTAACATTTGTATTTTCGGCTGTTTAACGCTGTGACGCGTCCCATCTCTAGTAACAAACATTTCTATTGTCTGCCTTCTATTCTATCTATATATTAAATAAAACAGTCGATGTATGTATGTGTGTGCGTCTTAAATAACTCCTAAACTACTGGTCACATAAAACTGTAATTAACAGGGAATAGTAAACATACGCGAAGGATGGCTTATAACGAGTAAAATTGAAATATGTCGGCAAGTTGTAATGCAAAATGTTCATTTCAATTTGCCGACTTATTTCTATTACTTTTGTACATGCGCAAATTCATTCATAACTTTACGTGGTTTAATTTTAACTCTTTTTCATCAATCTGGTGATAGCTTAAACGGTAAGGAAAGCAGTTGGGGCGCTAATGCTTTAGTTTTGATTCTAACGGATCGCATCTAAATTATATTAAAACCAGTATTATATATTAGGTACAACATAATATTCAATAGAGAATTGGCTCTGTAATAATAATAATAAATACGAAACCTGCACGAATAAAAATATATTTAAGGATATTTTACGACCGGGCAAAGCCGGGCACAAAAATAAAAACAAAACAAAAAAACAAACAAACAAACAAACCGCTCTCGTTCGTAAGTATGTACGTACGTTAAAGATACTACAGTATTAATATATAGATAGTATCTTGGTGTCTATTATCTACATATTAATAGGATAGCTGCTTAGGGTTATTTATTTTGTGTCACACTTACATCCGAGTGACTGTCGTTTAATTGCTATGGGCTTCCATTTCTTGTAATAAATAATTTTACCAAGAATTCTTCATAAGTTTCGGTTTCGATTATAGGTAATGGCACTCAAATCATTTATTTTTTATAAATAATTTTAGCAAGAATTCTTCAAAAGTTTTGGCTTTGGTTTCGATTATAGCTGAAAGAACTCAGTTTATATATATATATATATATATATATATATATATATATGTATATATATATATATATGTATATATATATATATAGCCTATTATATATCTTATATATAGCTTATATATCTTTATAAAGACTTTTCTGACACGTTCAGGTGTTCAAATAAAATCTTAGATTCCATCCGAGGAGCTACACCAGCACTATCGCATTAACGTATAGAGGAAGCTTTCCCGATTTTTCCACTATTGCTAAAGTCCTCCTACTGATCCCCATAAACACTACAAGGATTTATACACAAGGTATCGATATTTTGGTTGCACCCTTCATAACTGATTCATAAACTAATAGCCAAAATGTTATATTCCCGTCTGTCAATTCGAAAAATAATAAATTCTCCCTTACAACATTCCCGCTATTCTCATTGGCTTAGATCAGACTGATCCCTCATTGCAGATTACAATTCTATAAACTTAAACCAATGCGCAAGCCATTATCTAAAATGGCGTCTACTGGTACAGGAGGTCAATGTTTTACACTAAATAATGCGATTACTTAACCACGCGGAGGTATTTGATTCCCATGCCTTCTTTCTCTCTATCCGCCTCTCTTTCTGTCTCTCTAAATGTGTTTAGAGGGAAAGCGAGAGTGAGAGTGATAGATAGATAGACAGATAGAGATAGTCAGAGACAGACAGAGCGGTAGTTATATCTGCTTTGTTTACATTTGAACACTGCATCGAAACAAGAGAGAGAGAGAGAGAGAGAGAGAGACAGACAGACAGACAGACAGACAGACAGACAGACAGACAGAGATAATATTGTCATAATGGCAAAGAGAGCGAGAGAGGGAGAAAGCGAGAGAGAGAAACAGACAGACAGACAGACAGACAGAGACAGAAAGAGAGAGATAATATTGTCGTAATGGCAAAGAGAGCGAGAGAGAGAGAGAGAGAGAGAGAGAGAGAGAGAGATAAAAACATTGTCATAGATTGACCTCATTTCATTACCGCGTTCCGTTATTTGGTTTGAATAGAGCAAAACCCGTCGTTGTTGTGATGCCGTCGTCGTGGAGCAGTGGATATTGGAGCCAGGTTTCATGTTCGCGCCCATGTAACATATTGTTGTTTTGGTTGTTTGAAGTTTTAACATTTAACAAGGATTACGCCTTGCGATAAATGCATATGACATTTCGTATTTTTTCTCCATTTTCTCAGTTATTATTATTTTCGAATTCAAACAGTTTTATTGGGGGTTTCTCTTTTTATTTTGTTTAGTATCGAAATGAAATAATAAACCTTTACTTGTTTTTGGGGTGTTTTCTTTTATTTGTTTTTTGGGTTTATTTTTATTTTTATTTGTTTTTTTTTTGTTACGATGATAAGTGAAATAATTGAAACCAAGTACTGCAGTAATTAATAAAAAACAAAAACAAAACAACAAATGAGAAATACATGAAAGAAGTTTTGTTTCATTTCCTTAGGATAGGATTCCATGTTTTCGTTCTTGTATAAATTTCTGCTTCTTAAAACTTTGAGACAAACTATTTTTAGTCGCAGAGGCTGGTAAGTAACAAGTCAACATTACCACAGCTACCACGGCTAAATAAGTTTGTTTTTTTTACCTATTTTCACTCGGCCTGCCTACTGCGTCTGGAGGTTGCTCATTACTCTTACTACACCACCTTTCCCCACCTGTTGTTGAAATTCCGATAGCTGTTCTTACCATGAGGAGTTATGGTGTCTATTCTGGAAGCCCTTCGGAACATGAGGGGATTGGACAACAACAACAACAACAACAACAACAACAACAACAACAACAACAACAACAACAACAACAACAACAACAACAACAACAACAACAACAACAACAACAACAACAACAACAACAACAACAACAACAACAACAACAACAACAACAACAACAACAACAACAACAACAACAACAACAACAACAACAACAACAACAACAACAACAACAACAACAACAACAACAACAACAACAACAACAACAACAACAACAACAACAACAACAACAACAACAACAACAACAACAACAACTTTTTCGAGGTGGGGGACATGCTTCCACCGGGCAACGCCGATTAGCGGGTGCTGCTAGTTTTTAATAAAACATGATCATGCATTATTGAAATACGTGTGAATTGTGAGAAAACGATTTTTCTTTCCAAATTTTTATGAAGAATTACTCCCTTTCCTAATCAAAAGAAGTTCCATTTATAATCCATCGTCTGTTTTAATTATTGCGTAGTACATGTCTTCTTCGCAGCAGACAGATGTTTCAGAGGAAGATAACAGTCTTTGAGACTGTCCAATGTCTATCTTTTTCTGGTCAACAGTTAAAAGTACGACTGTGCATGCATTCAATGTAACAACACTGAATATAACATCCATTTTTATTTCGAAATCCTTAGATAATTCTTCAATTGCATTTGTTGTCTTCTCCTGTTATGCACTCTCATCATGTCCCAACTAAAAACCAAATAAGTGATTCTGTCCTAGCAGTGCGCAAGTACCGGGGTTAGTTCATAGCTAATCGCCTGAGGCGCATCTAGTGGCGAATACTGACAGAAATTGCTCAGATATGTTTGATGAGCCAAGGTGCATATGTATCTTGCATTCCAAATTTTCAAAGCTTGCATTCCAAATTTTCAAAACTTGCATTCCAAATTTTCTAAGCTTGCATTCCAAATTTTCAAAACTTGCACTCCAAATTTTCAAAACTTGTGCTCCAAATTTTCTAAACTTGTGCTCCAAATTTTCAAAACTTGCGCTCCAAATTTTCAAGACTTGTGCTCCAAATTTTCAGAATCTTCCAAATTTGTGTCACATCTACACGCAGTTGACTTAGCTGACAGCAAACGGATTTCTTTTAGCGAGGTGAGGTATAATCCGACCCGGTTTTTTGAGATTACATCCTCATAGATATTAGCTCATTCTTTGGGAGGGGCAATATTGTTGAGTACCTAAGGTGCCTCTACCGGCGAAGGACAATAGGATCGTTGTCAGATACTTTGTATCCAACCAGAGTGCCCTTCTCTCGGTGTTTGTGGTGCTGGCTTTTCACATCTTCATATCTTCTCGATTTGTTTTACATTTTGTTTAAATTAGAGTAACTAAAAAAATTTAAAAAAAAACGCATTAACGTGGAGGGGTATCCAGTTATCGTGAAGAGGGGAGAGGCTCTGAAAGATTATAAATATAGCCGAGCACAAGCCCTTCGGCATTTTCCCGGCATCGATGGGGGTTTCAGGCGACTAGCAATAAACGGATCTTATTTTACCAAGCAAAGACGTAATGCCTGAAAGGGTGACCTCCTAGGACCGTACCTGAACTTTATCTTATTCAACCGCAAGGCACACACAATAGATATTAATAAATAAATAAATAAATAAATAAATGGGCAAGATTAAAAAGATTGTTATATGTTTTTTAAAAATGTCCTTTTTGTTTTAATTTATATTTGAAATTGTACAGTCTAAAAGAATCAACTAACGTTTAGCATTTTTACGTCCCAGTGTTTTCAGGCTATTTATAACCCCCCCCCTAAAAAAAATTGAATCTTATTTTTTCTTTCATTTGAATTAGTATTGAAAGGTACAAGGATCCAAATGAAATCAATTTAGTTTTATTTTGTAAGCCATTGTTTGCATTATTTGTATTTTATTACTTACGCCAAAGAGTGTTATGTATTCAGTCACTTTGTTTGTACACAGCCAAACATGCATATCGCTTGACCAATCGTCACTAAACTTGCTCAAAATATCTGTCATCGTTTAACCTATGATTGATTTAATTTGGAGATATCTACAGGGTGGTCAAAAAGTCAGGTAACATGTTAAAGGTAGAAAAAAAAACAATATGATCCATTATAATCTCTATTCGTTTAATATTATTTGTTTAAATATTTGAGTGTAATATATAAACTACCCCTCCTGATTTCTGGCTTTGGAGCTATGTAAATGATAGCATTTATGGCAAGAAGCCTGATACAATAGCGTCTTTAAAGTTATTTATTGAAGAGGAGGTTGCGCGGATATCAGCTGACATGATTACACGTGTTACACAATCAGTGGTTAATCGCTTCCAGCGATTGATAGAGAGAAATGGACGACAATTAACAAAATAAACATATTTCATGTTTGTTTCATTTTATATTTCAATGTATGGTACTTAAATATACGTGTATTGCTAATATCGTTTTTCTTTAAAATGTTATCTGACTTTTTGACCACCCTGTATATAACCAGGTCAGGAGGATTGTGTTGTCGACCTCAGCACAAGGACGCTAACCTTAAGTCCCAGTGGCTACACTTTTATCTTCGTCTGGTGATGCGCCCTTCAAAATATAATCAGACATTCACTGGCCACTGGAATTAGCGCTTTGATGCCCTAAACGCACAAAACCGAGGCTACCGAGATAGAAGGAGGCCAGTGAATCTGAAAGCATGACGTCACTACCAGAACGAGACGTAGGTAAAGTGTCCCTATCAGGAGTCGTTTCGTCTACAGAGTTTTCAGTTTTCTGTCCAACATGGTTTATTCTTGCGTTGTTCCAAAATGCTGGAGAAATTATCCAAAAGGCCCCAAGGTACATATATTTTCTTTTCCTAAAGAGAAGGAGCAAGTCTCAATTTGGATACGTGCCATTAGAAGGGAAAATTTTATTTCAACCAAATATAGTAAAGTAAGTGATGTTATTTGTTAATAATTAAATGTGTATTGAATTAGAACTGTATTCAAGTACTTTCATAACGTTTGATAACATTGTTAATATAAATTAAAGAAACAATACTGTTTATTGCTAAAACAGCAAATATTATGTTGATATATTTTACTGTTTATTTTCTTATAAGCCTAAAAAGTCTATCAGGAAAATTGAAAATTTAATTTAATATTGTTTTAGTTTTAAAATTGTAAACAAATAATTTTTACATAAGACTGATTGTCAAAATGTCTTTTCAATGACAAATAAAACCTTTCATTGAGTATTTCCAAAAATTTTAAAGTATTTTTCGAAAGAGAACGCGGTCGTCGTTAAGGTTAGCTGTGAACGTTATACTTTAAACTTAGTTATTTCTTTTTTAGAATTAGAAACAAATAATTTTTACATGAGAGTGTTTTTCAAAGCGTTCTTTTAATAATAAATAAAACCTTTCATTGAGTATGTCCAAATGTTTTTAAGTTACATATATTTTTCGGAAGAGACATTATGTTTTGAAAATAAAAATATGGAACACATGCCCGTCGGAAAAGATGTTTTAGCCGTGGACGTTGAAATATATTTAAAATATGTTAAAAGTTTGTTTGCTTGTGTGTGACAACATTTAAGCGTTAAATAATTTACGTTACTAAAAATATAATTGTTGAAGAAATACTCCATTCTTTTGAAAAAAGTTGAAAAAATTAACTTTTAATTAAATATTCGATATGTGTAAAAAAATAATAAAGGGTACGTTAAGTTTTAGTTAATAAAACAAGAAAAGGACACAAAACGGGTACTTTTTAACAGTGCCCATCAAAACACAAACGTGGTGGAAAATAACAGATATAAAAAATAAATGTTCCCATTTACTTGCCTCCCCACGAGGCCAGAGTTAGACACAAGATCGGTTTTTAATGTGGGAAAATCTAGTTCCCCCAAAAAGAGCACTTGGATAGGAACAAAAATAAAATAAAAATTGTTTTAGCCATGAAGGATTTCTCTTCCACTGATCGAGGACAGAAAAAATGAAATGTAGCATCAGAACAGATACTTCACTGTGATCCTGTCCCGAAGGTAAATGTTACCAAAGATAAGTTATTATTCTTCCAACTGTGTTTTAACATACGTTTTTCTTTACTTTAAAAACAAAAGCGGTGTCAAGTATATTAGAATGAAAAAAAAAAAAAAAAAAATGTCGATCTCCTTACAGTCAAATCGCTTAAAAATCCAAAATTAAAGAAAATGAGGAAATGTTAGTTTTAAAAAGTGGAGGATCAGGATCACCATGGCCCTCTTTTTGGGGTGGGGGTGGGGGTGAGGGGTGAGGTTTCCTGGCAGTATCTTTTCACCTTCAAAAAGTCGTTTAAAATTACTACTATCATGGATTTTCGGGAGATGCTAGAAAACGAAAAGAACGTTTAAAATTCCAGGAAACAAGTAGTTTCCCAGATATGAATAAATTATAGCTTCACAAAGTGGGTGACCACTTTTCTATATCAATTTAATGTAAAATGAGCACCCATTGAATGTTTGGCAGATGCTAATATTCTTCATCCATGTTGCCTCATGTGATGATGGTCACAGTATTGAAAAAAATGATTATCTAGATTTCTTCAAATTCTCTTTTAAACAATGTTTGTATAAATGAAAAAACGGTAGTAAATAATAGTAAAGTCGTAAAATAAGAAAAAGAAATCTTCAAACATTCAACTAAATTGTATTATTTGTAGTTTTCTGACTATTGTACTCGCCTTGCATGCTTATCTCACAATGATTTGGCTGATGTAACCTCCGACCTTCATCAGGAACAGATTCCTGAGTTTGACAAAATACACCTGATGAAGGTCGGAAGTTAAATCGGCCGAACCATTGTGAAATAAACACTCAAGGTGAGAACATTAGTCCAAATAATACAAATTATCCATCCTCATCTCTAAAGTTCCAAAAAATAACATTTAACGCATGTGATTTTTCTTTAAATCAAATTTAAAAAAAATATTTCTGCACTAGTAACTTTTATTGTTTGTATTTAAGTTATTTGTTTGATTTTAGTTTAATCATTTTAATTTTTTGTATTTTATCGTTTGTTTTCATTCTTAAAATTATTTATCGTTTGTTTTCTCTTTTAAAATTATTCGTCGGTTGTGCTTAATATGTTTTTTAATTGTTTGTTCCCTAAATTCATAATTCAGTTTTATCAGTATTAGATTGTATATTGCTTTAAAATGGCGCAATTTTACATAGATGATATTTATGTTTTATATTGAATAAAGTTCAGTTTCAGTATTAATCGAACTGTGTTCCTTTTTCTTTGTTAACATGTTTCATTGCTCTTTTTCAAAAGACCATCATATAGTGTCAACAGTCTGACAATCTGACAAATCCTATCTACATTGCCTACAGGCATTTTTCAGTTAACAGGCCTTCTATAACTCGGTGGCCGTGACAAAACGCACACAGCCCTAAATCCAGGTAGCAATATCTTTAATATGCTGTCCGTTTGTTGTTAATCGTTTCGGTTGAGTTCTTCTCACATAAGTGCACTGGCGTTGCTGATAGTCTGCTTTTCTTGGCTGTAGTTTGGCGTCGGGTTCAGGGAAAATCTGAAATCAACTGCATTATCTTCCAAAATCAAAGTAATCATTATTTAATAAAAACTTCAGAGGTCGTTTTCTTATAAACGAAAAGAATTGTTAGTTTTAACTAAACAAAAAATATATGAATAAACACAATTGCCCAATTACGTTTACACATTTATTATACACTGACAAACATTTAAACAACAGTAAAACACAATACAATAGCGACAGTTCGATAAGACTCACCGACTGGTGGAAAAAGTTCTCAGAGCTCACCTCGTGGTGGAACGAAGGTTCTCCTCTTCTTGAGAGGGAAAAGCAACACGTCTGCTCGTGACCAAAGGGAAAACCAACCAGCCTTAGAGCAGGAGCAGATTACTCCTCCCCGGTGTCCTCTAATTTTTAGTCCCCTACAGAATTACTGCATGAAATAATTTCAGATACACTTCGTGCAAAGGAAAAGTTAAATTTGGACATTTTCTGGTGCAGGGTTTCGACAAAATCTTCCCCCCCCCCTCTCTCTCTTAATCCATATCTCTCTTTAATTCTCTCTCCCCTATCTTGTGAGGTATTTCTATTGAGTGGTCTTTTCGCTTGATATTAGCCCATGGTTCTTTTGCTATTGAAAGACAATAAACCTTTGCTTTCAAATTCGTTGTTTATATTCAGCAGATGGCCATAATGGACGATTCCTGATAGCAACCACATTTTTCGTCTACAACCGCCGATTTTATCACATTGCAAATTACAACAAAGCACCTTTCAACAACGGGAAACATTTTTGTGGCCTAACATATTCCTTGGCCTTTTTGCTAGAAACAAAGTGTAGTATCTGTTATGATTCTATACTCAGTCTATTCTTTCCCCGGTCAGCAAAGGAAAAGTTCTTCACTGACTTTAAATAAGAAAATAAAATTTTATGAATAACCGAAGAGTGACTGCCTTATCCGCCATTTTGCAAATAATCTAAAACAAAAAAAAAAAAAAAAATAAAAAAAAAATAAAAAAAAAAATAACAAAGGGAGATAACTCAATAATTAAAACTTACAAAAATTTTGTTGTAATGCCTACGGGTTTTCTTTTGGAAATATCAAATTCATAGCAGCTCCCAACAGTGTGTATATTTTTCAGAGTAGATTATAATATTCCCAAATAGTCACCTATCTAGTACGGACTAGGTTTAAAGTTATTTCAGTGACCAAACAAAAATTGGGATGTCAACTCTATTATGCCGTATATTTGTACCCGAAGAACAAAACAGTGCAAGGGAAATAATATGTCTATTAAAATTCACACAGAAGCTTTAGTGTTTACCGAGTAGCTTCCCTTTAGCCAATTTCTTTTGATCTGCTATTATCTTATCAGAATCTGTATCAATCGTTGAAGTTGATCCTTCGACTATTTCGATTTGTTAAATTTTAGTTAATAAACTGTGGATTCTTTTAGTTTTTCATGGTGACGAATTTTAAAAAAGGATATAAAGTTTATATTCTTCCCAAGTATAATAACTCCCAAGTAATAATTTTTCAAATATAATTAGCCAAGCCACTGACACATGTTTCGTCGTCTACGACTCACCAGAGTGGCTGAATCTAGCGAGATTGGAAATCGGGGCCCAACCGTAATGAGGTCAAACTCTTTATCCGCGCGTCCATCTCGCACGACTGTTTGGATATATCGCGATTTACTTAGATGTTATTTTTTTTTTGTTTTTGCGTAAACAAACTACCCCTGCCTGCACATGCGAAGACATAAAAATATCAGGTATAAGCACATACACGCACACAAACAAAACAAAAAAACAAACAAAACAAAGAAATAAAAAAACATAACAAATCACGATTATAAAATTATTTTAAGTATTGAATTTAAGGTACTAGTGCCGTTTGTAATCCGTGCTAAAACCGACGTTTTGTCGGCATCTTTCGGTTGTTTACGTAAATAACCGGGAGGTGCCGAATAAAAACCACTCAGCATCAAAATAAGAACGAAACGACACTATCCAGTAGGAAAAAAATAATGAAACAATATTTAAAGGAAAAAAAGAAAGAAAAATAGATAAAAACAGTCACCGATAATAAAATTGTATGAGAACATATTTATTTTTGTGACGGAGAAAAGCAACTTTTTATATATTTTTTTTTATATAAAGTTAAGGTTTATTTAATTATCATTTATTTTTGTTGCGATAATTTTTTATACTGGTACAGCTTTTGAACCAAACGGACTAGCTTATATAACAGAGCCGCTGATGCTGGGAGCAGCAGCAGCTGCATAAAGATATGCAAGTGACCAAGACGGATGCGCAAAGTGACGTCACAGCAGAAGCAAAAAGACGTGTGGCCGGAGAATCAGTGTTGTTTAGAGAAGTGGTGTTCAAGACATGACGAGAGGAGCACATTTTCAAGATGTGGCCGGTGTTCAGAAAATCACGTGTTTCAGAGACGTGGGTGACGTCACAGTAAAGACAAAAAAAAAAAAGTCACACTTAGCTAGTGAAGGAGAAATGGACTATTTCGATATTTAGGAAAAAAATGTGCTGTTAGAAATACCAGATATAAAGGCTTTTGCTAAAATAAAAAAAAAGAGAAAAAAAAAACGTGCATTGAGTTCATTGAATTTCTTCTGTTTCCTTGCGATGGAGTCTACAACGTGTTGGGTCTGTTAAAAAAGGGATACAACGTTACAGTTAGGTGTAGATTTGAGTTAATTTTGGATTAGGTTAGTGTAAGAGTAAAAGAAAAACAACAAAAACAAGTTATTCTTATTCATCAGATTACTGGTTTCATCTTGAGTATCATATTCACTACGTTTCGGTAAATGTAACCGCTGACCTTATTCACCTGTATCTTGTCGAACTTGGGAATCTGGACGGAATTGCGATCACAACTCTTTATTTACTTCACAGTGGTAGCATGCTCTTGTTCTGTCAGCCATGACTAGATAGAGGCCCTAAGTAATTCGCAATTGTATTTCTCGGTCGTCCACACTGAGAATTGAACCTTCAACCTTCAGGAGAATATCACTTTTATAATTGGATTTTCCAAGTACTCTAACCATTGCGCCATAGATCCTTGCGAAGAGTTTTAGTACGAATTTTGGGAGCCTTAACCTATTTTTATTTCTAGTTGTAAATATCACTATTTATTACTAATTATTATTTCTCCATATATATATATATATATATATATATATATATATATATATATATACTAGCATGGGTACCTGGCGTTGCCTGGGTTGACATGAAGTTCCGTTTGAAACACGCCTGCTATACTAATCATTTTCATCATGGGTAACATGGATAACCCCACAACAATTCCAAAAATAAAAAAAGGATAAAAACATGTAAATGTAATCACCCCCCCAAAAGAAGTATCTGATACCCTCTCCACCAGATATTTCGGCAGAAGGGATCACTGTCCTAAGTAAACTCACGAGTTTGTTAACCTATAAAAAAATAGCGTTTATAAACATTAATGCATGCGTTTATTTTTTATTCTAGTAAATGTGTAGTTTAGCGGCGTAAATTATTTGCCGGAATATATATATATATATATATATATATATATATATATATATATATATATATATATATATATATAAACAATTTATTTTTATATAAAACACATTGTTAGACCCAAAGGCTGAAATAAAACCAGAAAAAAAATTCACTTTTATTATTTTTTTATCATTTATATTTATTATTTGAGGCCGCTATATTGATTTTAAAATTTGGCCTTTCTAAGGTTTGGCAGATTTAAGCTTTTTAAGCTCTTTCATGAACTATTTTTTTGGCCATCATATTTTTTTTGTAATGAAAGAGCGTAAAGAATGCCAAATTTGGCCTTAAAAAAGCCAATCTGTCAAACCTAAAAAAGGCCAAATTTTAAACGTGTAAGTCATGCACATTAAGTCTAATAAAAAATGATAAAAAAAAATATAAAAATGAATCTTTTTTTGTTTTATTTCAGCCTTTGGGTCTAATAATGTTTTATATAAAGATAAATAGTTTTTATAATTTTTTTGTCTGTCAAATAATTTACGCCACTAAACTACACATTTACCTTTAATTTTTGTAAAGGCACTTTTTTTTACTGGCTTTTTTTTGTAAATAAAGGAAATTTTGAATTTGTTTTTTAGGGTGGGGGGCTTTTCGATTTGCTTTTTATTTGTCGTTTTATGTTTCTAATGTAATCCCCCCCCCCCAAAAAAAAAATGGAATTTGTCATATTTTGGTGTTTGTTCTGTTTATTAAATTGTTAGGTGAAAGTAGAAAATGGTCTCATAAAAAATAATTAAATTTATCGTTATTTTATGTCTCCAATGTTATTCCTCCCCCCCCAGTTTTTCCCTCCCCCTCAATCGCCAAACTTAAAAAAAATGCTAGAGATGACATGTCTCATTGAACGCTTGGTGGCCAGAAAGTGGGTGCTCATTTATATAGAAAAGTAACTCCCACCTCACCCCACTCTAGCATGTTATTTTTTTCTTTTTAATTTTTTTTGCACTTATTTGCACTTCTGCAAACTAATAATATTTATAAAAGCTGTTTAAATTTATTAGGCTGAAAAAAAGTAGATCTCCAATTTTTTAGGGATTAAACGCCGCTAGGTCACGTCATATAAAGTTACCTTTTAAATTAGAAAATTAAGTTTGTAATCGATGAAATTAACGCGAAAATAGAAAAAAAAGTGTAAATTGTGGAATTTAGAAAGGGGGGGGGGCAGTTTCATTTTCTTTTTAGGTATTAAACGACGCTGAATTACGTGGTAAAAATTTACCGATTTCTGTATTGCCGTAAGGAATAAAATAAAACAAACAAATGAAATCATTTCAGTTTATTTTTGTAAGTGTCTTTTGTTTGATATTTAAAAAAAACATTAAAAGCCAAACATTTTTTCTATCTACATGGAATTATTTTTCTATCTAGAAATTAATGAAATTACCAAATGATATTTGGTAAACGTTTTTTTATGGATAGCATCTAGGGGCAAATAACTCAAAAAAAAGTTTTTAAAAAAAGTCGGTGTTGGAAATATTAATTCCAAAATAAATTAAATTAAATATATTATCAATATAATTGTTGTTTAAAAGTTATTAAATAACAATTTTAAATAAAATACTTAAAATAATTCTCTCGCTAAAAACATTAACTAAGATACCGCTATTTAGTAAAATCAATTTTTTTAAATGTCATATGCAAATAAGGTGATCTCTTGATTGTATATTTTTCCAAGTATAATACTATATATAGAAATAAATGAGAGATTAAAGTAAGACACGTTTTATATATATTAATCAAATTGTGAACAAACAAATAAACAGACAGGAATACGAATTTATATATATATATATGTTTTTATTAATTGCTGTATATATTATCTATTTATTTTTAACGGTTCCCATATCGTGTTAATTTCTACACTAGGTCTATTACAATTAAAAATTCGGAAATGGAAAAGAGTTAATTACATTTTTTTTGCGAATTTTAAGATAATTGGATTTGATAAGATTTTACTTTACATATTTGATCTAATCATTTCATGAAAATATGCATCAAAGTTATGCATAACGGCAATTACCATACTATACAACCACCATGATATCGCTTACACCACAAGTTCGAACTACTTGTACAGCATTCTGCCTTATTTTCTACTGACGAATTCCTCCATAATTTCCCACTACAGACAGAAGCCACACTCGATGATCTGATCATCAACATTTCTCATGTTTCTGAATTTTTGAGATAAGGTTATATATATTATTTGAACCATTTGGACTATTGTTCTCATCTTGAGTGTCATTTTTCACAACATTTCAGTCAATGTAACCTCCGACCTTCTTCAGGTGCATCTTGTCGGACTCGAGAATTTGGACGGAATTTCAAACGAAACCCTTTAATAATTCATGAGGGTTGCATGCTTTCGTTCTGTCAGCCATGACTGGATAGAGAGCCTAAGTAATTTGCTATTGTATTTTCAGTCGGCCACACTGAGGATTGAACCGTCAACCTTCAGGAGAATATAAATTTTATAATTGATTTTTCCAAGCATTCTAACTACTGCAATACACGAAGTAAATAAATGGTTTTGTTCGAAATTCTGTCCAAATACTGTCTAAGGTACACCTGAAGAAGGTCGGAGATTACACCGACTGAAACGTTGTAAAAATAGCACTCAAAATGAGAACAGTTGTCTGAAGAATCAAAATAATATGAATAACCTTTCTTATGTCCGGAATATCATAAACAATTTGCCATCATCAAAGCATGTAAACGTGCTCTTATTCTTACTATAGTAATAAAAGCAATGTTCTACTGAGCTGGCCCCTGTCCTCTTCAAACTTTATAACAAATACTTTGTCGAATCTTACTTCTCTGATACATGGACATCTTCCTTTGTGGCATCAGTCTTAAAGAATGCTGGTTAAAAGAAATAGTCTGCAAAATTATTACCCGATCAGTTTAGTCATTTTTTTTTTACTAAAATTTTTGAATCATTAATCAATCTAGCGATAGTGCACCATCTTATAAAGGCTAAAACTTCTTTCTGACCAATAGTATTGATTTAGGCGACCATTTTCTATTGCGGATATGATAACGGTCATGTAGCAGAAACAAATAGAACTCTTTTCTTGTGCGCCAGTGCATCCCCTGACTGTGCGATATGGCACATACTGACCAATCAGAGGCATAGCGCAGGGATTTTCCTTACCCCCTTAAGGAACTATAACTGCTTCCGTCCCAGACAAGAAAAACTCTTCCTTTTTCCAGCGAGACGTCAAGGAGAGCGGACCTGTTCCCCCCCCTCTCTCTCTGCCTACATGGGTATCGACTGTCCCCACTTGGGAATAGCTACCGGGCAATGGCAGACGAGTTCTATCCCAGCTATATCTAAATGGCATCTTGCCTTACTTCAATAAACCTTTTCCTTGCAATTTTTACGAAGTCGTTTGTTCATTCATTCAGTAGCTTGTGTTGAAATATTTATTTTATTAGGGAGTGCCCGAAAAGCATTAACTCCACTCCCTAAAATCATTTCTGAATGCATATATTATACACTAATACAGGAAGGTGAAGTTAGAGCTGTAATGTTTGATATGTCCAAAGTCTTTGACAAAGTCTGGCAAAAAGGTTGTCCCATGAAAATTAATTTGTGTGGTATTACTGAATGAATATTTAATACAAGCAGACACTTTCCAGCCCCCCCCCCATCCAAGTTGTCCTCGATGGTCGTACATTTAAATAAAATAACATCAACACGAGTGTGACCCAGGAGACGATTCTTGGATCCTCATTATTTCTAATTTTCACAGACGACCTCCTTCATCCATTCGAACCCAGGACGTGATGCTCTATTCTCAACAAAACGAACGTGCAGAATGGCCGAATCTTTAGAAAATGGACCCTCGTTTGAATTAAAATGCGGCTAAAGACATATATTTATGTTTAATGCCACGAAAGCTTTTTTCCTCTAATAATTTTAAGAAACCTTTCTAACCACTGATTGCCATGGCCAGTAGTAGCCTACATGAGAGTTAAAAAATTCGAAAAACATTCTTTTATTGTTCTAGTGTTTCTACTGATTATTTCCCAAATTATATCTGGCAAAATATGCTTATTTTTGCTATGTTTATGCTTGTTATCTCCCTTAGATCTGATGATCCGTTGAAAAATGAGATTCTACTATTTTAGATGTATGAACACCGAAAAACTTAGTAGAAAAAAGCAATACCCACCCCTCACGAAAAAAAAAAAAAAAAAGGAACAAAAACAAATAAGCAAGAAAAACAGTAGGAATGGCAAAAGGGGAATAATTCTAATTATTAAGACCATAAGTTATTTCCCTTGCATTATTGATAAATATTATTTTGAAGCTAAAATGTTTCTGATACAAAGACGCACATGGCATTTCATGTAAGCAATAATTGTATGAAAAAAAACAAAACAAAAAAAAAACAAATAACAAAAACAAAAAAATACATTATACTATAATAAAGCTGTACTTTTATTGGAGACTGTTTTATAAAAAACGCAGCGCGCGCGCGCGCACACACACACACACACACACACACACACACACACACACACACACACACACACATATATATATGATGGGAATAATGGAAACTAGCCCTAAGAATTGGCACAGGTGTCTCATAGTAGCAGAAATAGGAAAATCCTAATCGACTGTTTCTGCTGATGGGGAAATTCCCTCCTCTGAGATATCGTGTCCTAAAAATATCTTCAGATTGACCAAAAACACATTTTAATGACTACGCCATATTGCATTAGGCATTTGAATACTTGTTGCATGTGATCAATGTGCTCCTATCTATTTCGGCTAGCAATGAGTACATTGTCTATATATGCACAGATGAATGGCAAATCCGAGAATACCTGATTTTTGAACCGTAGAAATGATTGTGCTGCATTTTGCAGCTCAAAAGGAACTCACAAAATCTCGAACATTCCAAATGATGTCAACGGTCCTGGATATGACCTTAAACTATATCCGATGGTGAGGCTCCAGCTTGCAGGCCTTAGGGAGTGTGGAGCCACCCTTAATTTGCCATTGCTCCGAGGTCCACTCTGACCCAGAGTGGTAGTACCTGTTAGGGTTCCAACTATGGGTTAAATAGAATACGACTTAAAAAACAAATATACTATATTAAAAAATCGTTCTTCAAAATCACCAGATTCGGCATTAAATAACCTGAAAAGGGTTGATACGCCGTAAAACAAAACAACCAACCAACCAAATGATGTCATGATAGCCGTTTTCGGAATGTGTTCGGGCTCCACACTTATTCAAATACTGACCAAGTTTAACAAAATTTCGGTGACCGGAGTAGGGTTGGTGTTTTTATGTGCTATAGCCATATATGTCTTTTGAGTAAAAAAACATTCCATAACAAATACCTCATCTTATCAGAAACAAGCAGATCTGATAGCATGGCCTGGAGAGCAAGCTTAGCAAACACAAAAGTGGCATAAGATGAATATTGTCTATTTTCCAACGGTGCGGAAAAGGGATTTTAAACTGTGTCCATCGCTTTATTGCAGATTACAAAATAATCAATATTTCAGTAAATATAAGTTATAAAAAGCTGAAAATTACACCATCCAAGGACTGTATTAAGGTGAGATAAATCCTAAAATTTCATCAAAATTCATGTTATATTTAAAAAGTGATGTTATTTTTTTAATATTCAAGGAATTTTCACCGTCCATCGCTTTATTGCAAGTCTTCTAAGATAATGTTTTAGCTCAATAAAACAATACCAAAGCATCATAAATTTATATTGAACACATTTTCTGGGAAAAATTAACAAAAACAAAGGCACATCCCGAGGGCTAAGTGTCAAACAAACGAATTATTTGTCCACATATCCCCCATGTTTTGAAATTACATTAAACAACCTTTTGTTCACCGAGGAGGTCAATTGTTTGATCTGAGATGGAGTAATGTTTCTGGCAACGTCGACTATTTTGTTCCAAAGGGCATCCTTCGAAGAAAACTGCTCTCCTCCCTCATAAACTCCTCGTTTCAATATTGACCATAGGTGTTCGATGGGGTTAAGGTCCGGAGAACACGGTGGCCAGGACATGAGGGTTTCTCCAACAAAGCCCTGAGATCCAAGGAGGGATGTAGTTGCCCTAGCAGCATGAGATGGGGCATTGTCATGCATAAAAATAATCTTAAAACGACGTGACAAGGGAAGATCATCTAGCCATGGTAACAAATTCTCATTTAGAAAGGCAGTGTAGGCATTGCTGGTGAGCTTGACACCTTCTGGCACTCGGAATGGTCCACATAGCTTATCCCCAATAATTCCCGCCCAAAACATTATGCCTCCACCTCTCTGTTGGCGACGAAATCTATAAGGCGTTGGAGTTCCATTTGGATTCCAAACTTTGGCCCATCCGTCCGGTCCATCAAGGGTAGCACGAGCCTCATCTGTAAACAGAACATTTTGGCAATCCATTTTCATATATTTTTGTGCCCAAGCCAATCGTTTTTCTTTGTGGGTTTGGCTCAATGGAGGCCTTGGAATAGGATTGATGTTCCTTGCCATTTCATTCAGTACATTGCATCGGGCTTGTCTGGACCTTGGTATGACTCCAGCCCTCACAAAAATTGTTGCACTGGTGCTGTTTGGGTTGCGCACAATCTCTCTACGAATTTTTCGAAGATCCCGATCAGAAAGGTTCCTCCTTGTGCCCTTATCTTTCCTGGACTTGATGTTGGGGTTCTTGACGAATGTAGCTAAAGTTCGGGGATCCCTTTTTAGTTCTGTGGCTAAATTTATGATCGAGAGTCCTTCTGCTAGTCCTGCAATAATCCTCTGCTTCTCGGTAGCTGTTAAACGTCCTTTTTTTTGGCATTTTATGAGACCTGCAATAAAGCGATGGACGGTGAAAATTCCTTGAATATTAAAAAAATAACATAACTTTTTAAATATAACATGAATTTTGATGAAATTTTAGGATTTATCTCACCTTAATACAGTCCTTGGATGGTGTAATTTTCAGCTTTTATAACTTATATTTACTGAAAAATTGATTATTTTGTAATCTGCAATACAGCGATGGACACAGTTTACTTGTGAAATTTTATTCTCATGAGTCGTCATGTGTCTCCACTATCCTGCTTTCCTCGTGCACACATATAAACATCATAGGAAGCTGTGACTGAACTAATAATAGAAAAGCACCGATTGTCAGTTAAATGATGAAGAATATAATGAGATGATTGAAAATGATAAATGAAATAGAAAGAACGGTGATTACTTATGAGAACGGTTTATGACAACTATTTGGTGACATTAGATTTGGAGAAGACCATCTTGTGCCCCATAGGGAGGAAATCTTCTGGTAAGGTGTTTCACAGATGGGACGAAGTTCTGAGAAATTAACTCTGTTCATGGAAATTATGTTTGATACCCAGCGCTCTCTCCTCGGTCTTTCAATCCTTCTTGACCCTTCTCGGCTCTTTGGTGTCACTTTTCTATTGGGAGGAACGGTGATGGGACAATCGGGGGGGGGGTGATGCATGGTGGGGGTGTAGAACTTGTAGATATGCAGCTTCGGTGTTCTTCATTCCCTGTAACTCTTCTTCATTATATTGTCTTCTTGTATTATTCTCCGCATTCAAGGGTTTTCCTTAATATTTCAGTCGTTTTCATTATCGTTAGTCGTTGTATTTTTGCAGCTATTCCTCTGATTCCAATTTCTGACATTCTTTTTTCGAAGTTTTTCAGAATTGTTCCAAGTGCTCCTACTATATTTTGATTTTCTTCATCATCCAAATCCCTTTTAATTCTCTGGCTAGCTCTGTGTATTTGCTTCATTTCTCCTCCTCTTTCATACTCACCCTGTGGTCAGCTGAGACAACAAAGTCTACGATTTGACAGGATTTTATTATTATTATTAATAATAATAATTAGCAGTACCCATGGAAATTCCGCGGTAGTTGAAAACATCAACCCTCATATCAGCAAACACCTCATCACATAACCAAACAATTAATATGAGGCTGTCTTTCAATAGAATAATCAGTGGAATATTTGTTTGGATCAGAAGGTGATTTTTTTTTAGACAAATACTACTTAAACTACTTGAGATTGTTACACAGAATAGAACTACAGTGAAACATCTAGAAGTTAATTTTTTTCAAGTGACTTGTAAATCAGTAATAATTATGTTACTAGAAACATGTTACATCTTAACCTTTTGCATTTTTTCATAGTAGTAAGAGAACGGGGCCAATTTGCAATACGATTTAATGATGGAATAAATCAGTAAGTAGTAGGATTGGTGGGATTTGGTTGAAGGATAACAATGTAGGTTTTTGGCAGGTTATATGGCAAAACTTGAAATATAGTTTGTAAAATAATTTTTTTAAATTTCATTATTCAATTGAATGTCTGAATTTGTTAGGTATTTCCATTATCATTATTGATGTTATTTAAACCCCCAATCACATCTTTATTGTTATCTTGCAATAGATGTTCATAGTTGGAATTTTTGTTTGATGAGTTTTGATTGTTATCAGTATTCAAATTATTCTGACTTTACTCTTATTTTGATTGTAATCTTGAAAATGGATATTGCTTGTCTGATTTGCGGAATTTGTATTTCATAGGATATTGGGGTAGTATTCAGCATGGGCATCACTTTTTAAAAAGTGATATCACCTCTTAATACTGTAAAGAATCTGTTTGCAAGGATGTGGTAATTTGACTTTTACAATAAATTACCTCCACGCAAACAATGATTAGGAAATGAAAACATTTCCTTTCATTTTGAATAAAAATCAATTCACTTATAAATTATTTCATTTTTTCATAAATTATAATCATACCATAGATAAAATATTTTATAATTTTATGAAAAAACAATGGTCTTGATATATAAAAAAAATATTATTTCTTTATTTCTTGAAAAACAGACAGAAACAGGATTCAATGAAGATGTTCAAATGTAAAATAAATGTTTTCTGAATATTGAATTAATAAAAATGTTCAAATTGAACAAAAGTGCATTGAATTATGAGTTATAAATCCATTCAATTAACATTACAAAATATTAGCAAAACCTTTGTTAACTATTA
Source organism: Euprymna scolopes (assembly GCF_053919585.1). Lineage (NCBI taxonomy): Eukaryota > Metazoa > Mollusca > Cephalopoda > Sepiida > Sepiolidae > Euprymna > Euprymna scolopes. The sequence goes on from NC_136510.1 coordinate 40,268,823, forward strand.
AAATACCTAAAATGTTTTGTTTATTAATTGAAAATAATATTTTAATAAAGCTCCTATGAAACCATGTTCATAGAAAGATCAAATGGAGAAAAGTTTTTATTCAAATACAAGTCTGAAAATATCCAATGAATCATTGAAAAGGTATAATATGTTATTTTTCAAAGTTCAATCAAAACTCATCAATTGAGTTTTAGAAATACCAACAATTAATATTTGCTTTGAATTTTAATCAGCAATACAAAAATCGTATATTACATTGAAGCAAGGTAATATTTAAAATGAAAACGCTGAATATTTTGGAAAGTTAAAAATGATAAAAAGTTCTGCACGTAATAATTACAACACAAAACATTAGGCTATATAATAAACAAACAATATTAGATATAAATTTCAATAGAATGAAATTTGTGGATACAGTTTTTCTTTAATTATAAGTATCGCATAAAATGAGGATGTTTGAATAAATGAAAAGGATTTTATGCAACAAAACTATCTGTTTTATTTTAATTTTTTAATAAAGATTTGGAAAATCAGAGAATATTTTCTTGAAATAGAGTTGAAAAGTTGAAATATTGATATAGATGCCTCACTATCTCTTGATAATATAAACAGAACTTACCTGAAGTTTCTATTCAGAAGCATTTTCTTAAAAAAATGCTATGTGTTATGTGTTTCAGGACCTTGTGTATTTAATCCATAAGTGCTTTTGTAAGTCTCATGAAACACATTCAAATCCAGATTCCTTTAATAAGGTGTATGCAATGTCAACAAAATGAAGCTGTTCTGTTTTGTAAGATTCTAATTTTCAAATATAAGGAAATCAAAATGTTATGATTTTATTTGTCCATCCAACTCCTGTGTAGAGGAATTTATTTGTTTTTATTCAAATGTAAGTTTGAATATATCGAATGATTCTTTTAAAAAGCCACCAAAAGTGTGTATTTAACAGATCAACTGAGTGTTAGAAATATTATCAATCGAAGAATCTTATATTTTTTATATTGAAATATAAAAATATCATTTCACTTCTAATTAATGAATAATTATAAAAGTTAAACTAAATCTATTTTTCTATATCTATATTAATATGCATGTTAATCATAGTCTAGTATATTGTTATATAAAGTGAAAAAATAATTGAATAACGTTTCATGAACTTTTTTAAAACTATGTTCTTGGTGTATTTAAACTATGTTCTTGGTGTAAGTTTTTCCTTTTTATTTTCCTTGGCTGTTAGTTTTCATGACTTTAACTCGTATATCAATGAGCCTACGGGATCTTGAAAATGCAACATATAGTTGGCCATGGCTAAACACATGTTGTGGTAGAAATAAACCAACTTTTTCAAATGTCTGACCTTGAGATTTATTTATAGTCATTACATATGATAACCGAATCAGAAACTGATTTCTTTCTAAAATGAAAGGCAATCTGGGGTCACTTGGGGAAAGTTTTATACGAGGAATGAGAACATGCTTTCCTAATAATGCACCACTTATTAACGCCGCTTCAATTGAATGTGCATATTTTTTACTTCTAATCTTGTTCCATTGCACAGTCCATTTTTTATGGATATATTTCTAAGAAGCATGACTATGCATTCAGGTTTTAAAATCAATTTATGAGGAGGCATTCCAGATGGCGTCAATGAATTAAGAAATTCGGGTTAATAACGCATAGCTTCGACAGGATCATCAGTCTGTATTTTATCTGTGCTATAATATATGTGGCTATCACCAGTCTGTATTTTATCTGTGCTATAATATATGCGGCTATCACCAGTCTGTATTTTATCTGTGCTATAATATATGCGGCTATCACCAGTCTGTATTTTATCTCTGCTATAATATATGCGGCTATCACCAGTCTGTATTTTATCTGTGCTATAATATATGCGGCTATCATCAGTCTGTATTTTAGCTGTGCTATAATATATGCGGCTCTCATCAGTCTGTATTTTATCTGTGCTATAATATATGCGGCTATCACCAGTCTGTATTTTATCTGTGCTATAATATATGCGGCTATCACCAGTCTGTATTTTATCTGTGCTATAATATATGCGGATATCATCAGTCTGTATTTTATCTGTGCTATAATATATGCGGATATCATCAGTCTGTATTTTATCTGTGCTATAATATATGCGGATATCACCAGTCTGTATTTTATCTGTGCTAAAATATATGCGGCTATCACCAGTCTGTATTTTATCTGTGCTATAATATATGCGGCTCTCATCAGTCTGTATTTTATCTGTGCTATAATATATGCGGCTCTCATCAGTCTGTATTTTCTCTGTGCTATAATATATGCGGCTATCACCAGTCTGTATTTTATTTGTGCTATAATATATGCGGCTATCATCAGTCTGTATTTTATATGTGCTATAATATATGCGGCTATCACCAGTCTGTATTTTTTCTGTGCTATAATATATGCGGCTATCATCAGTCTGTATTTTATCTGTGCTATAATATATGCGGCTATCACCAGTCTGTATTTTATCCGTGCTATAATATATGCGGCTATCATCAGTCTGTATTTTATCTGTGCTATAATATATGCGGCTATCACCAGTCTGTATTTTATCTGTGCTATAATATATGCGGCTATCATCAGTCTGTATTTTATCTGTGCTATAATATATGCGGCTATCACCAGTCTGTATTTTATCTGTGCTAAAATATATGCGGCTATCATCAGTCTGTATTTTATCTGTGCTATAATATATGCGGCTATCACCAGTCTGTATTTTATCTGTGCTATAATATATGCGGCTATCATGAGTCTGTATTTTATCTCTGCTATAATATATGCGGCTATCATCAGTCTGTATTTTATCTGTGCTATAATATATGCGGCTATCACCAGTCTGTATTTTATCTGTGCTATAATATATGCGGCTATCATCAGTCTGTATTTTATCTGTGCTATAATATATGCGGCTATAACCAGTCTGTATTTTATCTGTGCTATAATATATGCGGCTATCACCAGTCTGTATTTTATCTGTGCTATAATATATGCGGCTATCACCAGTCTGTATTTTATCTGTGCTATAATATATGCGGCTCTCATCAGTCTGTATTTTATCTGTGCTATAATATATGCGGCTCTAATCAGTCTGTATTTTATCTGTGCCATAATATATGCGGCTATCACCAGTCTGTATTTTATCTGTGCTATAATATATGTTGCTCCCATCAGTCTGTATTTTATCTGTGCTATAATATATGCGGCTATCACCAGTCTGTATTTTATCTGTGCTATAATATATGCGGCTATCATCAGTCTGTATTTTATCTGTGCTATAATATATGCGGCTATCACCAGTCCGTATTTTATCTGTGCTATAATATATGCGGCTATCACCAGTCTGTATTTTATCTCAGCTATAATATATGCGGCTATCACCAGTCTGTATTTTATCTGTGCTATAATATATGCGGCTATCACCAGTCTGTATTTTATCTGTGCTATAATATATGCGGCTATCACCAGGCTGTATTTTATCTCTGCTATAATATATGCGGCTATCAGCAGTCTGTATTTTATCTGTGCTATAATATATGCGGCTATCACCAGTCTGTATTTTATCTGTGCTTTAATATATGCGGCTATCACCAGTCTGTATTTTATCTGTGCTATAATATATGCGGCTATCACCAGTCTGTATTTTATCTGTGCTATAATATATGCGGCTATCACTAGTCTGTATTTTATCTGTGCTATAATATACGCGGATATCACCAGTCTGTATTTTATCTGTGCTATAATATATGCGGCTCTCATCAGTCTGTATTTTATCTGTGCTATAATATATGCGGCTATCACCAGTCTGTATTTTATCTGTGCTATAATATATGCGGCTCTCATCAGTCTGTATTTTATCTGTGCTATAATATATGCGGCTATCACCAGTCTGTATTTTATCTGTGCTATAATATATGCGACTATCACAAGTCTGTATTTTATCTGTGCTATAATATATGCGGCTATCACCAGTCTGTATTTTATCTGTGCTATAATATATGCGGCTATCAGCAGTCTGTATTTTATCTGTGCTATAATATATGCGGCTATCACCAGTCTGTATTTTATCTGTGCTATAATATATGCGGCTATCACCAGTCTGTATTTTATCTGTGCTATAATATATGCGGCTATCACCAGTCTGTATTTTATCTGTGCTATAATATATGCGGATATCACTAGTCTGTATTTTATCTGTGCTATAATATATGCGGCTATCACCAGTCTGTATTTTATCTGTGCTATAATATATGCGGCTCTCATCAGTCTGTATTTTATCTGTGCTATAATATATGCGGCTCTCATCAGTCTGTATTTTATCTGTGCTATAATATATGCGGCTATCATCAGTCTGTATTTTATCTGTGCTAAAATATATGCGGCTCTCATCGGTCTGTATTTTATCTGTGCTATAATATATGCGGCTATCACCAGTCTGTATTTTATCTGTGCTATAATATATGCGGCTATCACCAGTCTGTATTTTATCTGTGCTATAATATATGCGGATATCATCAGTCTGTATTTTATCTGTGCTATAATATATGCGGATATTATCAGTCTGTATTTTATCTGTGCTATAATATATGCGGATATCACCAGTCTGTATTTTACTGTGCTAAAATATATGCGGCTATCACCAGTCTGTATTTTATCTGTGCTATAATATATGCGGCTCTCATCAGTCTGTATTTTATCTGTGCTATAATATATGCGGCTCTCATCAGTCTGTATTTTATCTGTGCTATAATATATGCGGCTATCACCAGTCTGTATTTTATCTGTGCTATAATATATGCGGCTATCATCAGTCTGTATTTTATCTGTGCTATAATATATGCGGCTATCACCAGTCTGTATTTTATCTGTGCTATAATATATGCGGCTATAATCAGTCTGTATTTTATCTGTGCTATAATATATGCGGCTATCACCAGTCTGTATTTTATCTGTGCTATAATATATGCGGCTATCATCAGTCTGTATTTTATCTGTGCTATAATATATGCGGCTATCACCAGTCTGTATTTAATCTGTGCTATAATATATGCGGCTATCATCAGTCTGTATTTTATCTGTGCTATAATATATGCGGCTATCACCAGTCTGTATTTTATCTGTGCTAAAATATATGCGGCTATCATCAGTCTGTATTTTATCTGTGCTATAATATATGCGGCAATCACCAGTCTGTATTTTATCTGTGCTATAATATATGCGGCTATCACCAGTCTGTATTTTATCTGTGCTATAATATATGCGGCTATCATCAGTCTGTATTTTATCTGTGCTATAATATATGCGGCTATCACCAGTCTGTATTTTATCTGTGATATAATATATGCGGCTATCATCAGTCTGTATTTTATCTGTGCTATAATATATGCGGCTATCACCAGTCTGTATTTTATCTGTGCTATAATATATGCGGCTATCACCAGTCTGTATTTTATCTGTGCTATAATATATGCGGCTCTCATCAGTCTGTATTTTATCTGTGCTATAATATATGCGGCTCTCATCAGTCTGTATTTTATCTGTGCTATAATATATGCGGCTATCAGCAGTCTGTATTTTATCTGTGCTATAATATATGTTGCTCCCATCAGTCTGTATTTTATCTGTGCTATAATATATGCGGCTATCACCAGTCTGTATTTTATCTGTGCTATAATATATGCGGCTACTATCAGTCTGTATTTTATCTGTGCTATAATATATGCGGCTATCACCAGTCTGTATTTTATCCGTGCTATAATATATGCGGCTATCATCAGTCTGTATTTTATCTGTGCTATAATATATGCGGCTATCACCAGTCTGTATTTTATCTGTGCTATAATATATGCGGCTACTATCAGTCTGTATTTTATCTGTGCTATAATATATGCGGCTATCACCAGTCTGTATTTTATCTGTGCTAAAATATATGCGGCTATCATCAGTCTGTATTTTATCTGTGCTATAATATATGCGGCTATCATGAGTCTGTATTTTATCTCTGCTATAATATATGCGGCTATTATCAGTCTGTATTTTATCTGTGCTATAATATATGCGGCTATCACCAGTCTATATTTTATCTGTGCTATAATATATGCGGCTATCATCAGTCTGTATTTTATCTGTGCTATAATATATGCGGCTATCACCAGTCTGTATTTTATCTGTGCTATAATATATGCGGCTATCACCAGTCTGTATTTTATCTGTGCTATAATATATGCGGCTATCACCAGTCTGTATTTTATCTGTGCTATAATATATGCGGCTCTCATCAGTCTGTATTTTATCTGTGCTATAATATATGCGGCTATCATCAGTCTGTATTTTATCTGTGCCATAATATATGCGGCTATCATCAGTCTGTATTTTATCTGTGCTATAATATATGTTGCTCCCATCAGTCTGTATTTTATCTGTGCTATTATATATGCGGCTATCACCAGTCTGTATTTTATCTGTGCTATAATATATGCGGCTATCATCAGTCTGTATTTTATCTGTGCTATAATATATGCGGCTATCACCAGTCTGTATTTTATCTGTGCTATAATATATGCGGCTATCACCAGTCTGTATTTTATCTCAGCTATAATATATGCGGCTATCACCAGTCTGTATTTTATCTGTGCTATAATATATGCGGCTATCACCAGGCTGTATTTTATCTCTGCTATAATATATGCGGCTATCAGCAGTCTGTATTTTATCTGTGCTATAATATATGCGGCTATCACCAGTCTGTATTTTATCTGTGCTATAATATATGCGGCTATCACCAGTCTGTATTTTATCTGTGCTATAATATATGCGGCTATCACCAGTCTGTATTTTATCTGTGCTATAATATATGCGGCTATCACTAGTCTGTATTTTATCTGTGCTATAATATACGCGGATATCACCAGTCTGTATTTTATCTGTGCTATAATATATGCGGCTCTCATCAGTCTGTATTTTATCTGTGCTATAATATATGCGGCTATCACCAGTCTGTATTTTATCTGTGCTATAATATATGCGGCTATCACCAGTCTGTATTTTATCTGTGCTATAATATATGCGGCTATCACCAGTCTGTATTTTATCTGTGCTATAATATATGCGACTATCACAAGTCTTTATTTTATCTGTGCTATAATATATGCGGCTATCACCAGTCTGTATTTTATCTGTGCTATAATATGTGCGGCTATCAGCAGTCTGTATTTTATCTGTGCTATTATATATGCGGCTATCACCAGTCTGTATTTTATCTGTGCTATAATATATGCGGCTATCACCAGTCTGTATTTTAGCTGTGCTATAATATATGCGGCTATCACCAGTCTGTATTTTATCTGTGCTATAATATATGCGGATATCACTAGTCTGTATTTTATCTGTGCTATAATATATGCGGCTATCACCAGTCTGTATTTTATCTGTGCTATAATATATGCGGCTCTCATCAGTCTGTATTTTATCTGTGCTATAATATATGCGGCTCTCATCAGTCTGTATTTTATCTGTGCTATAATATATGCGGCTATCATCAGTCTGTATTTTATCTGTGCTAAAATATATGCGGCTCTCATCGGTCTGTATTTTATCTGTGCTATAATATATGCGGCTATCACCAGTCTGTATTTTATCTGTGCTATAATATATGCGGCTATCACCAGTCTGTATTTTATCTGTGCTATAATATATGCGGATATCATCAGTCTGTATTTTATCTGTGCTATAATATATGCGGATATCATCAGTCTGTATTTTATCTGTGCTATAATATATGCGGATATCACCAGTCTGTATTTTACTGTGCTAAAATATATGCGGCTATCACCAGTCTGTATTTTATCTGTGCTATAATATATGCGGCTCTCATCAGTCTGTATTTTATCTGTGCTATAATATATGCGGCTCTCATCAGTCTGTATTTTATCTGTGCTATAATATATGCGGCTATCACCAGTCTGTATTTTATCTGCGCTATAATATATGCGGCTATCATCAGTCTGTATTTTATCTGTGCTATAATATATGCGGCTATCACCAGTCTGTATTTTATCTGTGCTATAATATATGCGGCTATCATCAGTCTGTATTTTATCTGTGCTATAATATATGCGGCTATCACCAGTCTGTATTTTATCTGTGCTATAATATATGCGGCTATCATCAGTCTGTATTTTATCTGTGCTATAATATATGCGGCTATCACCAGTCTGTATTTAATCTGTGCTATAATATATGCGGCTATCATCAGTCTGTATTTTATCTGTGCTATAATATATGCGGCTATCACCAGTCTGTATTTTATCTGTGCTAAAATATATGCGGCTATCATCAGTCTGTATTTTATCTGTGCTATAATATATGCAGCAATCACCAGTCTGTATTTTATCTGTGCTAAAATATATGCGGCTCTCATCGGTCTGTATTTTATCTGTGCTATAATATATGCGGCTATCACCAGTCTGTATTTTATCTGTGCTAAAATATATGCGGCTCTCATCGGTCTGTATTTTATCTGTGCTATAATATATGCGGCTATCACCAATCTGTATTTTATCTCTGCTATAATATATGCGGCTATCACCAGTCTGTATTTTATCTGTGCAATAATATATGCGGCTATCATCAGTCTGTATTTTATCTGTGCTATAATATATGCGGCTATCACCAGTCTGTATTTTATCTGTGCTATAATATATGCGGCTATCATCAGTCTGTATTTTATCTGTGCTATAATATATGCGGCTATCACCAGTCTGTATTTTATCTGTGCTATAATATATGCGGCTATCACCAGTCTGTATTTTATCTGTGCTATAATATATGCGGCTATCACCAGTCTGTATTTTATCTGTGCTATAATATATGCGGCTATCATCAGTCTGTATTTTATCTGTGCTATAATATATGCGGCTATCACCAGTCTGTATTTTATCTGTGCTATAATATATGCGGCTATCACCAGTCTGTATTTTATCTCTGTTTTAATATATGCGGCTATCACCAGTCTGTATTTTATCGGTGCTATAATATATGCGGCTATCACCAGTCTGTATTTTATCTCTGCTATAATATATGCGGCTATCACCAGGCTGTATTTTATCTCTGCTATAATATATGCGGCTATCACCAGTCTGTATTTTATCTGTGCTATAATATATGCGGCTATCACCAATCTGTATTTTATCTGTGCTATAATATATGCGGCTATCACCAGTCTGTATTTTATCTGTGCTATAATATATGCGGCTATCACAAGTCTATATTTTATCTGTGCTATAATATATGCGGCTATCACCAGTCTGTATTTTATCTGTGCTATAATATATGCGGCTATCACCAGTCTGTATTTTATCTGTGCTATAATATATGCGGCTATCACTAGTCTGTATTTTATCTGTGCTAAAATATATGCGGCTATCAGCAGTCTGTATTTTAGCTGTGCTATAATATATGCGGCTATCACCAGTCTGTATTTTATCTGTACTATAATATATGCGGCTATCACCAGTCTGTATTTTATTCGTGCTATAATATATGCGGCCATCACCAGTCTGTATTTTATCTCTGCTATAATATATGCGGCTATCACCAGTCTGTATTTTATCTGTGCAATAATATATGCGGCTATCACCAGTCTGTATTTTATCTGTGCTATAATATATGCGACTATCACAAGTCTATATTTTATCTGTGCTATAATATATGCGGCTATCACCAGTCTGTATTTTATCTGTGCTATAATATATGCGGCTATCACCAGTCTGTATTTTATCTGTGCTATAATATATGCGGCTATCACCAGTCTGTATTTAATCTGTGCTATAATATATGCGGCTATCACTAGTCTGTATTTTATCTGTGCTAAAATATATGCGGCTATCAGCAGTCTGTATTTTAGCTGTGCTATAATATATGCGGCTATCACCAGTCTCTATTTTTTCTGTGCTATAATATATGCGGCTATCACCAGTCTGTATTTTATTCGTGCTATAATATATGCGGCCATCACCAGTCTGTATTTTATCTCTGCTATAATATATGCGGCTATCACCAGTCTGTATTTTATCTGTGCAATAATATATGCGGCTATCATCAGTCTGTATTTTATCTGTGCTATAATATATGCGGCTATCACCAGTCTGTATTTTATCTGTGCTATAATATATGCGGCTATCATCAGTCTGTATTTTATCTGTGCTATAATATATGCGGCTATCACCAGTCTGTATTTTATCTGTGCTATAATATATGCGGCTATCACCAGTCTGTATTTTATCTGTGCTATAATATATGCGGCTATCACCAGTCTGTATTTTATCTGTGCTATAATATATGCGGCTATCATCAGTCTGTATTTTATCTGTGCTATAATATATGCGGCTATCACCAGTCTGTATTTTATCTGTGCTATAATATATGCGGCTATCACCAGTCTGTATTTTAGCTGTGCTATAATATATGCGGCTATCACCAGTCTGTATTTTATCTGTGCTATAATATATGCGGCTATCACCAGTCTGTATTTTATCTCTGCTATAATATATGCGGCTATCACCAGTCTGTATTTTATCGGTGCTATAATATATGCGGCTATCACCAGTCTGTATTTTATCTGTGCTATAATATATGCGGCTATCACCAGGCTGTATTTTATCTCTGCTATAATATATGCGGCTATCAGCAGTCTGTATTTTATCTGTGCTATAATATATGCGGCTATCACCAATCTGTATTTTATCTGTGCTATAATATATGCGGCTATCACCAGTCTGTATTTTATCTGTGCTATAATATATGCGGCTATCACAAGTCTATATTTTATCTGTGCTATAATATATGCGGCTATCACCAGTCTGTATTTTATCTGTGCTATAATATATGCGGCTATCACCAGTCTGTATTTTATCTGTGCTATAATATATGCGGCTATCACTAGTCTGTATTTTATCTGTGCTAAAATATATGCGGCTATCAGCAGTCTGTATTTTAGCTGTGCTATAATATATGCGGCTATCACCAGTCTGTATTTTATCTGTGCTATTATATATGCGGCTATCACCAGTCTGTATTTTATTCGTGCTATAATATATGCGGCCATCACCAGTCTGTATTTTATCTCTGTTATAATATATGCGGCTATCACCAGTCTGTATTTTATCTGTGCAATAATATATGCGGCTATCACCAGTCTGTATTTTATCTGTGCTATAATATATGCGACTATCACAAGTCTATATTTTATCTGTGCTATAATATATGCGGCTATCACCAGTCTGTATTTTATCTGTGCTATAATATATGCGGCTATCACCAGTCTGTATTTTATCTGTGCTATAATATATGCGGCTATCACCAGTCTGTATTTAATCTGTGCTATAATATATGCGTCTATCACTAGTCTGTATTTTATCTGTGCTAAAATATATGCGGCTATCAGCAGTCTGTATTTTAGCTGTGCTATAATATATGCGGCTATCACCAATCTGTATTTTATCTGTGCTAAAATATATGCGGCTATCACCAGTCTGTATTTTATTCGTGCTATAATATATGCGGCCATCACCAGTCTGTATTTTATCTCTGCTATAATATATGCGGCTATCACCAGTCTGTATTTTATCTGTGCAATAATATATGCGGCTATCATCAGTCTGTATTTTATCTGTGCTATAATATATGCGGCTATCACCAGTCTGTATTTTATCTGTACTATAATATATGCGGCTATCATCAGTCTGTATTTTATCTGTGCTATAATATATGCGGCTATCACCAGTCTGTATTTTTTCTGTGCTATAATATATGCGGCTATCACCAGTCTGTATTTTATCTGTGCTATAATATATGCGGCTATCACCAGTCTGTATTTTATCTGTGCTATAATATATGCGGCTATCATCAGTCTGTATTTTATCTGTGCTATAATATATGCGGCTATCACCAGTCTGTATTTTATCTGTGCTATAATATATGCGGCTATCACCAGTGTGTATTTGTGCTGTGCTATAATATATGCGGCTATCACCAGTCTGTATTTTATCGGTGCTATAATATATGCGGCTATCACTAGTCTGTATTTTATCTGTGCTATAATATATGCGGCTATCACCAGGCTGTATTTTATCTGTGCTATAATATATGCGGCTATCAGCAGTCTGTATTTTAACTGTGCTATAATATATGCGGCTATCACCAATCTGTATTTTATCTGTGCTATAATATATGCGGCTATCACCAGTCTGTATTTTATCTGTGCTATAATATTTGCGGCTATCACAAGTCTATATTTTATCTGTGCTATAATATATGCGGCTCTCACCAGTCTGTATTTTATCTGTGCTATAATATATGCGGCTATCACCAGTCTGTATTTTATCTGTGCTATAATATATGCGGCTATCACTAGTCTGTATTTTATCTGTGCTAAAATATATGCGGCTATCAGCAGTCTGTATTTTAGCTGTGCTATAATATATGCGGCTATCACCAGTCTGTATTTTATCTGTGCTATAATATATGCGGCTATCACCAGTCTGTATTTTATTCGTGCTATAATATATGCGGCCATCACCAGTCTGTATTTTATCTCTGCTATAATATATGCGGCTATCACCAGTCTGTATTTTATCTGTGCAATAATATATGCGGCTATCACCAGTCTGTATTTTATCTGTGCTATAATATATGCGACTATCACAAGTCTATATGTTATCTGTGCTATAATATATGCGGCTATCACCAGTCTGTATTTTATCTGTGCTATAATATATGCGGCTATCACCAGTCTGTATTTTATCTGTGCTATAATATATGCGGCTATCACCAGTCTGTATTTAATCTGTGCTATAATATATGCGTCTATCACTAGTCTGTATTTTATCTGTGCTAAAATATATGCGGCTATCAGCAGTCTGTATTTTAGCTGTGCTATAATATATGCGGCTATCACCAATCTGTATTTTATCTGTGCTAAAATATATGCGGCTATCACCAGTCTGTATTTTATTCGTGCTATAATATATGCGGCCATCACCAGTCTGTATTTTATCTCTGCTATAATATATGCGGCTATCACCAGTCTGTATTTAATCCGTGCAATAATATATGCGGCTATCATCAGTCTGTATTTTATCTGTGCTATAATATATGCGGCTATCACCAGTCTGTATTTTATCTGTACTATAATATATGCGGCTATCATCAGTCTGTATTTTATCTGTGCTATAATATATGCGGCTATCACCAGTCTGTATTTTATCTGTGCTATAATATATGCGGCTATCACCAGTCTGTATTTTATCTGTGCTATAATATATGCGGCTATCACCAGTCTGTATTTTATCTGTGCTATAATATATGCGGCTATCATCAGTCTGTATTTTATCTGTGCTATAATATATGCGGCTATCACCAGTCTGTATTTTATCTGTGCTATAATATATGCGGCTATCACCAGTGTGTATTTGTGCCGTGCTATAATATATGCGGCTATCACCAGTCTGTATTTTATCTGTGCTATAATATATGCGGCTATCACCAGTCTGTATTTTATCTCTGCTATAATATATGCGGCTATCACCAGTCTGTATTTTATCGGTGCTATAATATATGCGGCTATCACCAGTCTGTATTTTATCTGTGCTATAATATATGCGGCTATCACCAGGCTGTATTTTATCTCTGCTATAATATATGCGGCTATCAGCAGTCTGTATTTTATCTGTGCTATAATATATGCGGCTATCACCAATCTGTATTTTATCTGTGCTATAATATATGCGGCTATCACCAGTCTGTATTTTATCTGTGCTATAATATATGCGGCTATCTCCAGTCTGTATTTTATCTGTGCTATAATATATGCGGCTATCACTAGTCTGTATTTTATCTGTGCTATAATATACGCGGATATCACCAGTCTGTATTTTATCTGTGCTATAATATATGCGGCTATCATCAGTCTGTATTTTATCTGTGCTATAATATATGCGGCTATCATCAGTCTGTATTTTATCTGTGCTATAATATATGCGGCTCTCATCAGTCTGTATTTTATCTGTGCTATAATATATGCGGCTATCACTAGTCTGTATTTTATCTGTGCTATAATATATGCGGCTATCACCAGTCTGTATTTTATCTGTGCTATAATATATGCGGCTCTCATCAGTCTGTATTTTATCTGTGCTATAATATATGCGGCTCTCATCAGTCTGTATTTTATCTGTGCTATAATATATGCGGCTATCATCAGTCTGTATTTTATCTGTGCTAAAATATATGCGGCTCTCATCGGTCTGTATTTTATCTGTGCTATAATATATGCGGCTATCACCAGTCTGTATTTTCTCTGTGCTATAATATATGCGGCTATCACCAGTCTGTATTTTATCTGTGCTATAATATATGCGGAGATCATCAGTCTGTATTTTATCTGTGCTATAATATATGCGGATATCATCAGTCTGTATTTTATCTGTGCTATAATATATGCGGCTCTCATCAGTCTGTATTTTATCTGTGCTATAATATATGCGGATATCACCAGTCTGTATCTTATCTGTGCTAAAATATATGCGGCTATCACCAGTCTGTATTTTATCTGTGCTATAATATATGCGGCTCTCATCAGTCTGTATTTTATCTGTGCTATCATATATGCGGCTCTCATCAGTCTGTATTTTATCTGCGCTATAATATATGCGGCTATCACCAGTCTGTATTTTATCTGTGCTATAATATATGCGGCTATCATCAGTCTGTATTTTATCTGTGCTATAATATATGCGGCTATCACCAGTCTGTATTTTATTTTTGCTATAATATATGCGGCTATCATCAGTCTGTATTTTATCTGTGCTATAATATATGCGGCTATCACCAGTCTGTATTTTATCTGTGCTATAATATATGCGGCTATCATCAGTCTGTATTTTATCTGTGCTATAATATATGCGGCTATCACCAGTCTGTATTTAATCTGTGCTATAATATATGCGGCTATCATCAGTCTGTATTTTATCTGTGCTATAATATATGCGGCTATCACCAGTCTGTATTTTATCTGTGCTAAAATATATGCGGCTATCATCAGTCTGTATTTTATCTGTGCTATAATATATGCGGCTATCACCAGTCTGTATTTTATCTGTGCTATAATATATGCGGCTATCACTAGTCTGTATTTTATCTGTGCTATAATATATGCGCCTATCATCAGTCTGTATTTAATCTGTGCTATAATATATGCGGCTATCACCAGTCTGTATTTTATCTGTGATATAATATATGCGGCTATCATCAGTCTGTATTTTATCTGTGCTATAATATATGCGGCTATCACCAGTCTGTATTTTATCTGTGCCTGTAATATATGCGGCTATCACCAGTCTGTATTTTATCTGTGCTATAATATATGCGGCTCTCATCAGTCTGTATTTTATCTGTGCTATAATATATGCGGCTCTCATCAGTCTGTATTTTATCTGTGCTATAATATATGCGGCTATCAGCAGTCTGTATTTTATCTGTGCTATAATATATGTTGCTCCCATCAGTCTGTATTTTATCTGTGCTATAATATATGCGGCTATCACCAGTCTGTATTTTATCTGTGCTATAATATATGCGGCTACTATCAGTCTGTATTTTATCTGTGCTATAATATATGCGGCTATCACCAGTCTGTATTTTATCTGTGCTATAATATATGCGGCTATCACCAGTCTGTATTTTATCTGTGCTATAATATATGCGGCTATCACTAGTCTGTATTTTATCTGTGCTATAATATATGCGGCTATCACCAGTCTGTATTTTATCTGTGCTATAATATATGCGGCTATCACCAGTCTGTATTTAATCTGTGCTATAATATATGCGGCTATCACCAGTCTGTATTTTATCTGTGCTATAATATATGCGGCTATCACCAGTCTGTATTTTATCTGTGCTATAATATATGCGACTATCACAAGTCTGTATTTTATCTGTGCTATAATATATGCGGCTATCACCAGTCTGTATTTTATCCGTGCTATAATATATGCGGCTATCAGCAGTCTGTATTTTATCTGTGCTATAATATATGCGGCTATCACCAGTCTGTATTTTATCTGTGCTATAATATATGCGGCTATCACCAGTCTGTATTTTATCTGTGCTATAATATATGCGGCTATCACCAGTCTGTATTTTATCTGTGCTATAATATATGCGGCTATCACTAGTCTGTATTTTATCTGTGCTATAATATATGCGGCTATCACCAGTCTGTATTTTATCTGTGCTATAATATATGCGGCTCTCATCAGTCTGTATTTTATCTGTGCTATAATATATGCGGCTCTCATCAGTCTGTATTTTATCTGTGCTATAATATATGCGGCTATCATCAGTCTGTATTTTATCTGTGCTAAAATATATGCGGCTCTCATCGGTCTGTATTTTATCTGTGCTATAATATATGCGGCTATCACCAGTCTGTATTTTATCTGTGCTATAATATATGCGGCTATCACCAGTCTGTATTTTATCTGTGCTATAATATATGCGGATATCATCAGTCTGTATTTTATCTGTGCTATAATATATGCGGATATCATCAGTCTGTATTTTATCTGTGCTATAATATATGCGGATATCACCAGTCTGTATTTTATCTGTGCTATAATATATGCGGCTATCACCAGTCTGTATTTTATCTGTGCTATAATATATGCGGCTCTCATCAGTC
This sequence comes from Euprymna scolopes, assembly GCF_053919585.1. Classification (NCBI taxonomy): domain Eukaryota; kingdom Metazoa; phylum Mollusca; class Cephalopoda; order Sepiida; family Sepiolidae; genus Euprymna; species Euprymna scolopes. The sequence continues at coordinate 40,285,600 of NC_136510.1, forward strand.
TGTATTTTATCTGTGCTATAATATATGCGGCTATCAGCAGTCTGTATTTTATCTGTGCTATAATATATGCGGCTATCACCAGTCTGTATTTTAGCTGTGCTATAATATATGCGGCTATCACCAGTCTGTATTTTATCTGTGCTATAATATATGCGGCTATCATCAGTCTGTATTTTATCTGTGCTATAATATATGCGACTATCACAAGTCTGTATTTTATCTGTGCTATAATATATGCGGCTATCACCAGTCTGTATTTTATCTGTGTTATAATATATGCGGCTATCACCAGTCTGTATTTTATCTGTGCTATAATATATGCGGCTATCACCAGTCTGTATTTTATCTGTGCTATAATATATGCGGCTATCACCAGTCTGTATTGTATCTGTGCTATATTATATGCGACTATCACCAGTCTGTATTTTATCTGTGCTATAATATATGCGGCTATCACCAGTCTGTATTTTATCTGTGCTATAATATATGCGGCTATCACCAGTCTGTATTTTATCTGTGCTATAATATATGCGGCTATCACCAGTCTGTATTTTATCTGTGCTATAATATATGCGGCTATCACCAGTCTGTATTTTATCTCTGCTATAATATATGCGGCTATCACCAGTCTGTATTTTATCTCTGCTATAATATATGCGGCTATCACCAGTCTGTATTTTATCTGTGCTATAATATATGCGGCTATCACCAGTCTGTATTTTATCTCTGCTATAATATATGCGGCTATCACTAGTCTGTATTTTATCTGTGCTATAATATATGCGGCTATCATCAGTCTGTATTTTATCTGTGCTATAATATATGCGGCTATCACAAGTCTGTATTTTATTCGTGCTATAATATATGCGGCTATCACCAGTCTGTATTTTATCTCTGCTATAATATATGCGGCTATCACCAGTCTGTATTTTATCTGTGCTATAATATATGCGGCTATCACTAGTCTGTATTTTATCTGTGCTATAATATATGCGGCTATCACCAGTCTGTATTTTAGCTGTGCTATAATATATGCGGCTATCACCAGTCTGTATTTTATCTGTGCTATAATATATGCGGTTATCTCCAGTCTGTATTTTATTCGTGCTATAATATATGCGGCCATCACCAGTCTGTATTTTATCTCTGCTATAATATATGCGGCTATCACCAGTCTGTATTTTATCTGTGCTATAATATATGCGACTATCACAAGTCTGTATTTTATCTGTGCTATAATATATGCGGCTATCACCAGTCTGTATTTTATCTGTGCTATAATATATGCGGCTATCAGCAGTCTGTATTTTATCTGTGCTATAATATATGCGGCTATCACCAGTCTGTATTTTATCTGTGCTATAATATATGCGGCTATCACCAGTCTGTATTTTATCTGTGCTATAATATATGCGGCTATCACCAGTCTGTATTTTATCTGTGCTATAATATATGCGGCTATCACTAGTCTGTATTTTATCTGTGCTATAATATATGCGGCTATCACCAGTCTGTATTTTATCTGTGCTATAATATATGCGGCTCTCATCAGTCTGTATTTTATCTGTGCTATAATATATGCGGCTCTCATCAGTCTGTATTTTATCTGTGCTATAATATATGCGGCTATCATCAGTCTGTATTTTATCTGTGCTAAAATATATGCGGCTCTCATCGGTCTGTATTTTATCTGTGCTATAATATATGCGGCTATCACCAGTCTGTATTTTATCTGTGCTATAATATATGCGGCTATCACCAGTCTGTATTTTATCTGTGCTATAATATATGCGGATATCATCAGTCTGTATTTTATCTGTGCTATAATATATGCGGATATCATCAGTCTGTATTTTATCTGTGCTATAATATATGCGGATATCACCAGTCTGTATTTTATCTGTGCTAAAATATATGCGGCTATCACCAGTCTGTATTTTATCTGTGCTATAATATATGCGGCTCTCATCAGTCTGTATTTTATCTGTGCTATAATATATGCGGCTCTCATCAGTCTGTATTTTATCTGTGCTATAATATATGCGGCTATCACCAGTCTGTATTTTATCTGTGCTATAATATATGCGGCTATCATCAGTCTGTATTTTATCTGTGCTATAATATATGCGGCTATCACCAGTCTGTATTTTATCTGTGCTATAATATATGTTGCTCCCATCAGTCTGTATTTTATCTGTGCTATAATATATGCGGCTATCACCAGTCTGTATTTTATCTGTGCTATAATATATGCGGCTATCATCAGTCTGTATTTTATCTGTGCTATAATTTATGCGGCTATCACCAGTCTGTATTTAATCTGTGCTATAATATATGCGGCTATCATCAGTCTGTATTTTATCTGTGCTATAATATATGCGGCTATCACCAGTCTGTATTTTATCTGTGCTAAAATATATGCGGCTATCATCAGTCTGTATTTTATCTGTGCTATAATATATGCGGCTATCACCAGTCTGTATTTTATCTGTGCTATAATACATGCGGCTATCACCAGTCTGTATTTTATCTGTGCTATAATATATGCGGCTATCATCAGTCTGTATTTTATCTGTGCTATAATATATGCGGCTATCACCAGTCTGTATTTTATCTGTGATATAATATATGCGGCTATCATCAGTCTGTATTTTATCTGTGCTATAATATATGCGGCTATCACCAGTCTGTATTTTATCTGTGCTATAATATATGCGGCTATCACCAGTCTGTATTTTATCTGTGCTATAATATATGCGGCTCTCATCAGTCTGTATTTTATCTGTGCTATAATATATGCGGCTCTCATCAGTCTGTATTTTATCTGTGCTATAATATATGCGGCTATCAGCAGTCTGTATTTTATCTGTGCTATAATATATGTTGCTCCCATCTGTCTGTATTTTATCTGTGCTATAATATATGCGGCTATCACCAGTCTGTATTTTATCTGTGCTATAATATATGCGGCTACTATCAGTCTGTATTTTATCTGTGCTATAATATATGCGGCTATCACCAGTCTGTATTTTATCTGTGCTATAATATATGCGGCTATCACCAGTCTGTATTTTATCTGTGCTATAATATATGCGGCTATCACTAGTCTGTATTTTATCTGTGCTATAATGAATGCGGCTATCACCAGTCTGTATTTTATCTGTGCTATAATATATGCGGCTATCACCAGTCTGTATTTAATCTGTGCTATAATATATGCGGCTATCACCAGTCTGTATTTTATCTGTGCTATAATATATGCGGCTATCACCAGTCTGTATTTAATCTGTGCTATAATATATGCGGCTATCACCAGTCTGTATTTTATCTGTGCTATAATATATGCGGCTATCACCAGTCTGTATTTTATCTGTGCTATAATATATGCGGCTATCACCAGGCTGTATTTTATCTCTGCTATAATATATGCGGCTATCACCAGTCTGTATTTTATCTGTGCTATAATATATGCGGTTATCACCAGTCTGTATTTTATCTGTGCTATAATATATGCGGCTATCACCAGTCTGTATTTTATCTGTGCTATAATATATGCGGCTATCACTAGTCTGTATTTTATCTGTGCTATAATATATGCGGCTATCACCAGTCTGTATTTTATCTGTGCTATAATATATGCGGCTCTCATCAGTCTGTATTTTATCTGTGCTATAATATATGCGGCTATCATCAGTCTGTATTTTATCTGTGCTATAATATATGCGGCTATCACCAGTCTGTATTTTATCTGTGCTATAATATATGCGGCTATCACCAGTCTGTATTTTATCCGTGCAATAATATATGCGGCTATCACCAGTCTGTATTTTATCTGTGCTATAATATATGCGGCTATCATCAGTCTGTATTTTATCTGTGCTATAATATATGCGGCTATCAGCAGTCTGTATTTTATCTGTGCTATAATATATGCGGCTATCACCAGTCTGTATTTTAGCTGTGCTATAATATATGCGGCTATCACCAGTCTGTATTTTATCTGTGCTATAATATATGCGGCTATCACCAGGAAGTTTATGTAAAACCTCTTCATTGATCAACAGACATTTTTTGGTGAAAGAATTATCCTATTTCTTCTATCATGTTGTGATATGTTTTTAAAAATATCATCAACCAAAGACCCATCAAGGCATGATGTTTGTGGCACTTCTATATCATCATTATTTGACTGACCTGGATATTCCACAATTTTGTTGTATCATTTCCAAGATTCAGTAACCATGAGGCAAATTCACTTTCATTGGGTGTTGCTCTAATATTTTGAGACAAACTATACTGTTTCAAATGAAGCCATAGAGGAGAATTTTTAATGCAAATTTCAATTATTTCCTCACAACTTCCCCTTGATAATATGGGTAGAACTTGTCTGAAATCTCCCCCAAAAGCATAATTTTTTCTCCAAAAAAATTATTATTATTGCTTATGTCTTTCAAAGTTTTGTAAATTGCTTCCAAAGCAAATGAAGGGATCATAGAAGCTTCATCTAATATAATCAAATCAATATGTTTTAAATAATTTGCATGATCAGACGTGGGAGAGACATTGAAAATAGAAGTTTCTGTTAGTGCGATAGGTAATTTAAACAAACAGTGGATTGTTCTTCCCCCTAAAAGTAAAGTAGAAGGAATACCTGTCCAGGCACCACAATATACTTGATATTTTTTTTTTGAGATGCGAGATTATGACATTAAACATATAAGTTTTGCCACATCCTCCTGGTGCATCCACATAAAAACAGGAATATTTAGGCACTTTTCCTTTTCTCTTCATTTTAACAGATTCAATCACAATGTCACTGACCAGTCTTTGTTCATCAGTCAGTGTGTTTATGTCTGGGTAATTTGAGACAGCTTCAGGTTCCATTTGCTGTATAGCAACAGGTCCAGGTAAGCCAATTGTTAAACAATTAGTACTATTTTCAATCAGGACTGTATTTATGGATTGCACAGCCATATTTTCAGCCTGGTCCATTGCAAATCCCTGGTGCAAAAAATCTTCCATCATAGAGTTCTTGTGGCTGTTCCATAAAGCAAGAGAATATGTAGGGTTTGAATAGACACATATTGTAGCAAACATGACTCGAAGTTGCGAAGACATTTGTGATGCAGTGGCTTCAATCAAAGCATTTTCAAATGATTCATCATTTTGAAGAAGGCCAAGTTTTAGACGTGCTTCTTTAAATGTAGGCATAAGTTCACCTTCTACAATTCGCAATTCTTCAAAAGTTTTTGCTCCAGGAACATGCAATAGTAACATCCGCAAATGAAATTTTTCTATATCTTTAGGGTTCACAGTATACATTCTGCTAATGATATTGATATTCCTTCTTCTTGGTGTCCATGTTTTGGTATTCTTGTTGAAGACATAATGAAGAGGAATGTCAGGATACAAATAATTATGTGCATTAGCATCATGCTCATTCAGCTTAAACCATGCTGTAAGAGTTGTGTCTGCATGCGCAGCTTGTTCTGCATTATCACTACGAAAGTAAACCCTATGCTAATCTTCAAGATGAACTGCAAGTCTATACACCGTGTGGGACATATCATGTAGCCTACATTCTGACAATCGCCACATAGCTTCAGGGGGTGAAACATATCTACATGCAATATAATTAGTTATTTCATCATGGATGCATTTTGTTCATCATGTGATTCTGTACTATTCTTTACCTCAATCGAAGCACAGTCATGTCCCTTGTAGATGTATTTAACTATATATTTAATACTCTGCACAGATGAACAGATTTCAACATTAATATGGCCACGGTACTTTTTTAACAAGTAAGAATTAAAAGCTACAACATAACTATTATCTAAAATGTGGTTTCCAACTTGTACAGTAAGTCCATTCTTACGTCTCATGTATTCTGGGTATCCATTCACTGTCACAGAGGTTTCATTTTTGAACTCTTTTGGATAATTTTTTAGGCACACACCATCATTCATACAGGGAGAAGAAGGGTTTTAGTGCCACAAGGTCCATGAATCATAAATATCTTTACTAAATCATGTAAAGCTGGGTCATCATTGATATCAGGAATTTCAGCACTAAATAATTTATTGATAGCACTTTTGTTCCTCGGTTTATCCTCATTTCTGAAAAGTACCAATATATGACAGTGAGGAAGTCCTCTCTTCTGAAATTCCACGACATAGACGTATGCCACTGGAACACCAAAGATATTTTTGTCCTTTATATCACTCAAGAGTTCTTTCAGTTGCAAGTTATATACTCTGGCAATTAAGTCAGGTCTATTCACGGGGGTTTCATTTGTATATAAATTGTTCATGATTTCGGGACATTTAGGGTTACATGTGTAGGTTATAAAGAGGTCAGGTTTGCCATATTTTGCCACTATTGACATTGCATGATTAAAGTTTTGATGCATATGGCGAGGGCTACCAGTGAATGAGGCGGGAAGTATCACTGGCACTTCTGGTTGGATATCCTGATCTATTCTTCTGTTTAAAAAGCACATCAGTCCATTATATTGCTCCATACATAATTGAGATTGGTTATTACGGAGATATTGCAACCTGCAACCTTCAACTTTCACATAAGCATCCACCAAGTATTGTTGGAATAATTTTCCAGCACGGTGAATTATGCTGAAACCACCTCTATACATATATATATATATATATATATATATATATATATATATATATATATATATATATATATATATATATATATATATATTCAAAGTTAACTAAACAAAAGCAAATGTAAACTTCAATCTAATATAAATATTAATATTGATATATTAATCCCCAAATCACATATTTGCTATATGTATAAATTTGCAAATATATGTCTTTCCTTTGAACTTTTCACTCTTGAAACTCCACGGAATACGGATTAATTATCTTTGTTTGAGGTATTCTGTCGAAAAATAAATTTTACATGTAAATTTTAATTTACAGATTTCATTTATGCTTCTTATATATATATATACATACATATATACATATACATATATATATGTGCATATATGTATGCATATATATATATATGTATATATATATGTATATATGTATGCATATATGTGTATATATGTATGTATATATATATATATATACATATATATATATATATAGTCATCCACATATAGTATTGTTTATATATATATATATATATATATATATATATATATATATATATATATATATATATATAAAGTGAAATTGTCTGTCTGCGTGTGTGTGTGTGTGTGTCTGCGTGTGCACATTTCCCTACCGAACTACTCTGTCAATTTTCAGTCTACAGACTCGAAATTTTACATAAGGTGTATTGAGATTTGAGAAAATCTTTTTAATCGGTTTCCGGCCAGAAATTTGGCTGTCAAGGGGTCAAATTTCAACGATTTAACCTTTGAAAACTCTACCAAACTCCTCCACCAATTTTGGGTCTAAACACTTGAAATTTCAGATAAAGGTTACTTGACTTGAGCCCAAAAACAATAAATGTTAAGGGGTCAAAATTGGGGTCAAAATTAAAAAAAAACAATTGACCTCTGCCTTCTCTACCAAATTACTCAGTTAATTTTTGGTCTAAACATTTAAAATTTTACATAACGTGTTTTCAGACATATGACAAGCTTTTTAATCGTTTTTTTGCCGAAAATTTGTCTGCCGATGAGTCAAAATTCAAAAGATTTAATTTTTGTGGTCTCTAGCAAATTATTCAGCCAATTGTGAGTCTAAACATTTGAAATTTTACATAAACTCTATTCAGACATGTAGCAAGCTTTTTAATGAGGTTTTAAGCGAACATTTGTCTGTCAGGAGGTCAAAGTTGAAAGAGTTGACCTTTGCAGATTCTACCAAACTTCTCCGCTAATTTTTGAAATTTTAGATGTAGGTTACCTGGATATGAGTCAAACGGTTTAAAATATATATACATATGCACATAAAGTTATGAACAGTACATAGGGCCCGAGCACAGCCGCGTTAAACTGCTAATATATATATATATATATATATATATATATATATATATATATATATATATATATATATGTGTGTGTGTGTGTGTGCGTGTGTGTGTGTGTGTGTGTGCGCGGAATCTTCTGTTCAGTCTCCAAAGAAAATGTAATAGTAGCTTCGGGGATAATTATGAAGTAAGGGCTGTGCAATCTACAAACACACCTTTTCTGAATCGGCATTGTTTGATTCGAGTGGCAAAGAGAAGTCAAATACGACCAGAAACAATTCCGAGCTAACTATATATATATATATATATATATATATATATATATATATATATATATATATATATATATATATATAATATTTTTTAGAAGGAATTAGACCTGGAGTCTAAAGAGCGGAGTTTCTTTTAATATATTAGTAAATGTATTAATACTATTTAAAGAAAACAGTGCTCGTTGTTCTGTAGATATATAATAAGCTCAATAGGTATAGATATCCTAGAGCTAGTTTAATATTGAGTAAACTGATTTTTAATTTAAAATTATGAATCGTTTTACTCAATATATATATATATATATATATATATATATATATATATATATATATATATAAAGTTAAAATTATAAAGATAAATATTTTTTTATTTTGGAACCTATAATTGTACTAGAAAGCTCAATATACTAGTAGTTAAACAAGCAAAAAAATTATGATGAAAACAAAAATTGAATAACGACAATATTTATAAACCTATTAAAAAATTCAAACAAGAAATTATAATAAAGAAATTCCTTTTATTTACTCCCATTTCTATATATATATATATATATATATATATATATATATATATATATATATATATATATATAGCAAAAATGGTAATTAGTAAAAGCTGAAGAAAGTGCTCAATATTATTGCAGAGCAAATGTATATATTTTTATTTTATTATCGTTTCATCTGCTTAGTTACACATGTTTCGGTTACCGAATCGTATCTACGATCCAGCAACTTCGTCAGACTTGAACAGAAGTGGCTATTATGATTTTGAAAAAAAAAGATATTAGAAGAAGAAGAAGAAGAAGAAGGAAAAAAAGGGGAGATTTTCTAATTCTGATTTGAGAACACTTAAATTTTAAGATTTGATAATTAAATAAACATCGAAAAGGAATGAAGTGTAGTTTAAATACTTCAGCCAGACACGGATCGGATTATCGGGAAAGGGGGGAGGAGAGAGAGAGAAAGAGAGAGAGAGAGAGAGAGAGAGAGAGAGGATAGAAAAGAACAAAGGAGGGAAGGGTGTAAGATGCGTAAGACTTTGGAGGCGGGGATAGGGGAGAGAAATAGAGAGATAAGGGCTGAATGGAAAAAGGGAAGTACAAGCAGACAAGGTAGCGATCGCTAGTGGACTATCGGGCCGTCGTATGGACTTTGACATGTTAACGATTTATGCAGATTTGGGGGGGGGGGCATTGTTCGCAGTAACTAAGATGCGTCTTCTTAAAGTAAGCTAAGTTACATCCAATTAAAGTGATTTACCTATTTAAATGCATTTGTTATAAAAAGTCCCTAAGAAATAAAGTAAATTAAGTTAAGAATTGCCGGGCACAGATTGAATAGGAATAAAATCATAAAAATATGCATGTAGGAAGATATAGATAGATAGATAGATAGATAGATGGATGGATGGATGGATGGATGGATGGATGATGATGATGATGATGATGATGATGATGATGATGATGATGATAATAATAATAATAATAGCAGTAGTAGTAGTTTTTAGTTTTTGACAATGAAATAGTATTTTTTTAGTTCCTAACATCAAGTGGCTTCATGGCTTGTCTACAGTGAGGATCTGCAAAGTCGATGTGGATTCTTGACCACAGCTGGTCAATTTTCGGCCAAAGTTTAAACATAATTAATGGTGATTTTGCAGCTAGGGCGCAACTTCTGCAAGAGTCGATCATCTTCATTGTGTCTTTGTCCATGTTAAACCAGTAGACATAGCTTCTCATTAAGCTTTTCATCCGTTTTTTTTTCCAGAGTGTCCCGTGTGAAAATCTCGTAGAGTTCTTTTCTGGGGACTTTTCGGAATTACCAATCTTTCGCTATATAATAATAGGACCTCGTTGCAAAACGAGAATACTTCTGGAACGTTGTTATCCTTCATAGCGATCTTGGTCTTGATATCGTTGACGTGTGAAACGTTTCTATCCCGTTAGAGAGAGAGAGAGAGAGAGAGAGAGAGAGAGTCTGTCTTCTGGAGAAAATGAACGAGCTGAGTAATACAAATTATCAATTCCTCATCTAAAAAATTTAGAAACATTTCATCAAATCGGCGCGGACCCGAATTTATGCAAAAATCGAAATGACTCGATTCTTTTTTCGTTTTATGAAAACATCACGTATTTTGAATTCTAAGCACTATGATTCATTGGAAAAAAAAGCATTCTTTTTCACCATTCACCAATAACAGCGATTATGAAGATACTGAAGGAGGTGGGAGATTACATCGGCGGAAACGTTATGAGAATAACAACCAAGATAAGAACAGTAGTTCGAACAATCCAAATAAAACAGAAAACGTTCTACATAGTATATGTGGTATAATGGATATCGATACAGACTCCGCAATCTGCAAGTCATGTTAATGTCCCATCGAATTCAGAACTTTTTTTTTTTTGCAAGATTGATTTTCAGTAAAAGCAAACGGGTATCAATGCAATCTATACATAAAACAAACATTTGTTACTTGTTTTGAAGTAGAATCGTGATTCTATTTGGAGGGAAATTTTTCTATCATAACACATTTAAACCACATTGACTCTGCGATTGGTGTCGAAATAGAAACACGCTTTAGATCAATACAACGGGCAAATAACCACGATCTGTGCACTGAATGAGCACAGATACACATTCCTAATTGGGTGTCAGCATTAAGGAGACTACAAAGTGGACTTTGAGTTGACTTCGTAACTCTCGTTTCCTTTATTCTTTACATTCTATAGACGTTGTTTCTAAAAAAAGGGGGGGGGGTAAGAATTGCTGCTTTCTGGAACGGAATCTATCAATCCAACATTTATCATTGACTAATTTTTGTCCCTTAAGGTTTCCTTTTCACTTCTCACATCGGGTGGCTTCATGCGTTGTCAGGAGTTATTTGTATAATAAATCATCTTCTTCACAAAAGGTTTCTAGCTGTGGGCTTCATTCTTTATATTACACACGGGCTTCGTTATGTTCTGTGTTCTTTACGACGTCTGTTTTTTTTTTTGAACAAGGATAACATTTCGATACTACAGTGTATGCTTGACTCGTCCACTAAAGTTTAATCACGAATGTCTAACCGTCTTCGCATTATTGCGTAATCCTAGCTGAATATGTCACTTGTCAATAACCCTAACGCATTTCTCTTTTGGCACTCCATTTGCATGCGATGTGATAGCCTTCTTCAGTTCAGGAATAATCTGGAAACTTTGTTGATGGTTTTGATAGACATTTTACAGGTTTTCGGATGTTATTTTATATCATATGTATATAATTCTCCAGGCAAGACAATGAAAGTTGCCCTAAATCTTCACATTTGCCTCTATTTACCGAATATCTATGTCACTCTATTTAAGTGATACCTGGGGCCGGTACTCACTTAAACTTCCAAATGTCTATATCCATATCCCATTTTAATGAAACTTAAAATATATTTATAAGGCACACCAACATTTCAGCGTGTCCGACTATATTAAATAAATATGAAATCTGCATGAATTAAAATATCATATTTAAGCGTATTTGACGACCGGGTTACGTCGGTCGGTCACCATTATATCTGTTGGCGACCCCTCAGGATGGTGATGTTTTGGGTTTTGGTGTGTGCGGAAATGGTCGACAACATCAATCCTGGCTTTGAACTGCCTTTCACAGAGAGGGCAATCAGCTCTAATTCCATTTGAAAGGTTGTCTCGAAGGTGTTCTTCTCCCTCCTTTTTCTCTTCTCGAGATCCACACGTCGGCTGGCCTCGAATGTAGCTATGCCTTCGGCTATGGGTTGCCTCTAGGTTTGCTTATTCTTGACCTGGGTCTCTCATGTGCCCGTATTAATGCCACACTTCTTCAAGTTTGCTTTTATAAGATACTTCTGGTCTCATCGACTGCGCTTTCTTTCTTTTAGCTATCCGGAGATTTGTTTCAGCACATGGACATCCGACTTCCTAATGACTTCAGCTGGTTTCTAATGACATGTCTTCGTCGCTGGTGCTATTGGACTTCTGGAAGACGTTGAGATTTGCACGATAGTCCTCCCAGATATCCAGAATGCTCTACATGCAGCGTCCGTGAAACTTCTCCAGTGCCCTGATGTATCGTTTGTACGTCGCTCATGTCTCTGAAGCGTAAGGAAGCATCGATAGCACAACAACTACGTATACAGTCATTTTGGTATCTGCCCAGATGTTTCTGTCTTTAAGCACGTGTGCTTCAAGACAGCTTTAGGCGACTCCAGTGTATTTTAGGCGGTACTGGACTTCGTCGGATGTCAGCATTGCATGACTGGTTGCTTTCAAAATATGAGAAGTGGTCCACGTTCTCTAGAGGTTTGTCGCCGATGGTGAGGGAGGGAGTTGTAGCGTTGGTCCTTATCTTAGAGTTTGGTTGGTACATGATCTGAGTCTTTGCTGGATGAATGACAAGGCCGAGCCGGTTTAAGGCACGGTTGGAGGCATTCAGAATCTGCTGCAGGTGTTCTTTCGAGATGGGCACCATAGTTTTTATCGGCGTATTGGAATTCTATCAGGGATGTGACAAGTTTTGCTTTTCGATTTCACCGAGAGAGATTGAAAGTTCTCCGGTTTGACCTGTAGACTATGTAGAGTCTTAGAGGGAAGTCATTGTTGACCATGTGTGTAATGGTTGCAACAAACATCATGAAGATCGTCAAGGTAATAATGCAGCCCTGTTTGACCCAGGTTTTAACTTTGAAGGACTCGTATATTCTGTAACGAAAGAAAACTGTGGTATCAATGTCTTTGTAGATAAGCCTGTGGATCTCAATAAACTTCTCGGACATCCAAAAGTGGCAAGGGTTTTCCAATTCAGCTCTCTTGAAACCGAATCAAAAACCTTGATCATGTCGATAAATACCATAGAAAGGCTGATATTACTCTCATCACATTTCCCTTTCTTTTGTGTTTTTTTCTAATATCGTTTTTCCTAATCGTAATAATTATTTCTGTAAAGTCTGATTAATTTATTGGATCGTTGATACGATTCGGTAACCGAAACATGTATAACTAAGCAGATAAAACGTATATATATATATATATATATATATATATATATATATATATATATATATATATATATATATATATATATATATATATATATATATGGCTAAATATAGACCAAATAGCATGATTAAAAAATAGTTGACATATTGAGAATATAATGTCTGTAGTTCTATATACAGGATGAAAGCGAAATTGCGTTTCTGAGAAAACTTTTTCAGTGAGTAATAAGAGGTGGCCGCTCAGCATGCAAGCAACAATATTTCCAGCTGTAGCCAGGAGAGAGATGCCCCTGTAGTTTTCAAATTCCAACCGACACACTTTCCTCTTATAGATCTTGGCGATAGCAGCATCTCTAAAGTCCATTTGAACTCTTTGATTTTCTCAGATTTTTATAATGAGTTGATGCAATTGGGTCAGCAAGAGGTTTGCACCAATCTTGTAGATTTTAGCCGAAATAAAAATCAAGTCCGAATGTTATTCTTCAAAGATTTGGCCCCTCCTGTGACTTCCTGAAGGTTTTGGGATTCTGCTAAGAGATTCGACGACAGGTGCTTAAGAAATGGCATTCAAGGCATCGTCATCGTACGATTTGATTTAACGCAGCATCCTTTCGAAGTGTTTTATTTATCTAGAGTTGATGGTGAACGCATTCTTTTTTTTTACAAAGTCACTACTTAGCAAGGCCTGGAGGAAACTCAAGGATAAGGGTTAATGAGTGTACTGCAGTCAATGGGAAAATATCGTAGTAATCGTTAGTAGTGGAAATTTGGTAAATTGGATTACTTTGTGGACACCCTGTATATATATATATATATATATATATATATATATATATATATATATATATATATATATATGCATATATATATTTATATATATATGGCTAAATATAGACACATTAGCATGATTAAAAAAATAAAAATTGAAAAAAGGGCTAGCTAACCGGGTTTCTTTAATCGCCCAACAGAGCTAAATCGATTAAGATTGCGATTAAAAAATTGTTATGATCATGGAACAGGGCATTTATTTATTTATTTTTCTTTCCCCCGCCATAATTATGACAATTTTTTTTAAATCGCAATGTTTCTCAATTTAGCTCTATTGAGCGAGGAATGAAACCCAATTAGCTTTTTCATTTTTCATTTTTTTAATTATCATGTTAATTGGTATATACTTAGCCATAATTAAATTTTGTACCCCCAAAATGTTCAAATATATATATATATATATATATATATATATATATATATATATATATATATATATATATATATATAAAGAAGTGAACCATAGCGGAAATTCAATCGACTAAAATAAGATGGAAAACTTGGTGAGGATAAGGAAAAAAAATGGGGGAAGTTACATGAAACACATGTACAATTCAATAAAATAATAAGTCGATTAAAAACAAGATCGTTAAAATACACCCGAAGCGCTTTTCGTTCAGACTAACTTTTCAAGGGTATAAGTCTGAAAATTATTATTTTTTTAGAATATTTGGTAGTGAAATGGAGTAAGAGCGGAGAGGAGGTTAAAAAAAACAAAACAAAAAAACTGTGACTGCCCAAATAATTCTAATTGAAGCCGGAGGTTTCTCTGCTTGCACAAAGGGTATATATATATATATATATATATATATATATATATATATATATATATATATATATATATATATATGTAGAAATATATTTTCTTTATTATATATCAGTCCTTATTTAAGAAGCTCAATGTAATTATAGAGCAATATAGAGAATAAATGACAAAAAGTTATATTCCAAAATTCATTATGTCGACCATCTTATAATTTATTCCTTTAATTCAGTTGACTTATACAATTCTTGACAGTATCTGTTTCGTAGCGCAAAGTCAACCACTTTGACATGGTAAAAATCCGAAAATTTGAAGAGAAGCTGCAGATACCTTTATATTTTTCCATTACGTCATATTGAATTTTTATCAAAGATATATATATATATATATATATATATATATATATATATATATATATATATATATATATATATCCCAAATCGCCACCTATATATATATATATCCCAAATCGTCACCTTACACCGTTGAAGACTGAAGGATCGGTCGAAAATTATGTACTTATAAAAAAAGTTTTAAAATTTTTTTTCATAATATTATTTTGTATTCCTGCACGTCACCAATTAAAAACGAATAAAGAAAAGTTATAAACTTTTATATTTTTCGTATTCTTTTATATTCATATATATATATATATATATATATATATATATATATATATATATATATATATATATATATATATATATATAGGTGACGATTTGGGATGGCTAGATGCTGTATATACCGCGCCAAGTAGTAGACATTTTCATGTTGGTATCATTGCACATTGATTCATTGGGAGAGATGCACACATAGTCTACATTAAGTCATATATCTAGGAGAAGGAAAAAAAACTGCGGTTTATTTTATGCTCGATTTTGAGGCAGTCATCTGCACCGACAAAGATTAGAAGTAATACGAAAAAGTGTGGTTGGTTCCACATAAAGCCTTCACCACTATAAACAAATCATATGTGTGGATTTCTGAACAACTTAGTTGTTGTGGCGGGACCTCATACGTCGAAATCGATGGAGAGTCCATTTATATATATATATATATATATATATATATATATATATATATATATATATATATCCTTTTTCGGGGTAAACGGCCAACTAGCACCGTGTGTGTTTGTGTGTATGTATGTGTGTGTTGGGGTGGAGAGGGCTCCCGTAAGCCGCGGTGAAGGCAACCTTTCTAGGGGAAGCAAATCTCTGATAAAAAAAAATCACAAAGCGGGAGACCAGCATTAAGCTGGTCTGCAGTTTAACTTGTTGCTGGCTGTCTTGCTCTTGCTTGTTGCTGGATCTCAACACTTTGAACCGAGAGAGAGACTTAGCTGTCGTACAAAGCTAAGACTCTGTAACATCATCTGTGTGTAGATACTCCCTCAGGCATTTGCCTATAAAAATGGTCCTGTGGCGATGGAAAAATTGTGACGTGTGGAGGCTTGAAATGCTGGAAACATGTAATAATTGATCTTAATGACCGTCTTCAGTGTCATACCTGCTTGACCGTGTGAATTCACCGGTAGGACTAAAAAAAAAGTCATTTCTGGGCTCATGGACTTAAAGTGTCTGAGGGAGTGGCACTCGTCTGACAAGACGTTGCAATAATCATATATATATATATATATATATATATATATATATATATATATAGACTTTCCAGCCGATTTCGATATACGTGCAGATCATCATATAATTATTAGATTAGATTAGATCACTCTGACAGACGTTCAACGGTATTTCTCGCAGTTAACGTTGGCCGATTAGATTAGTTCCTTGCTAATGAAGCCAGAGATGGCTTCTGTTGCCGGGTTCGAGTCTATCGACTGGTGTTCATCGTGACACTCTGCACTGATGATTCCCCAAAAGATGAAACACTAGTGTCTGTAGTTATTTAATAATTATTATAGTAAATAATTATGTCAGCCCCTTTAAACTCGTTTCTTATCGTTGAGCACTCTCAATTAAAATAAAAAGTCGGCCAATTTAGCTTTATGCGCAGATCATCATATAATGACTAGATCACTGTGACAGACTTTAAAAAACATTTAAATAATAAATGTTTAAATTTCAACAGCATTTCTCGCTGTTAACGGTTGGTAACGGTTGGATTAGTTCCTTGCTAATGAAGCCAGATGTGGCTTCTATTGCCGGGTTCGAGCCTGCACTGCTTATTCCCGAAAGGATGAAACACTAATGTCTGTAGGTATTCAATAATTATTATAGTAAATAATATATATATATATATATATATATATATATATATATATATATATATATATATACACGAGGATAGTTCCAAAATTTATAATTCTTAACTAAAAAAGTTGAAGCGCTACGAAAACGGGAATGGTGCCATTAAAACCTGCACCCTTTTGTGCTCCCAAATTTATTTTTACATAGTTAGATTTATTTATATAATCAAATTCATTTTTTACATAGTTGGCTCCATTCCCAGTACGCGTTTGCCAGGAATTGAATGACGCACCTCTGCTTCTGACGCACGGCCATGTCATGGGTTTCTTTCTTAGAGTTTCTCACCGTCAATATCTGCAACAGAGAGATGAAACTTTCAGTTCGTGAATGCATAAGTTTAGTCATCATGTCAATGCAATTTGCTCTAATCCGTTCGGACGGATGAAAAAAATAGGAGGCATTCCTTTTGGAACACCCCTTCGTATATATTAAGTTCCGAACGCAATAAATTTAATTTCCTGCCTTATCTAGTTTTTTTCCGAAAACTTTTATCGTACAAACATACTACTCCAAACAGAAGCCGCCATTTTAGCCGCAGGATTTATGATTATGACTGCCGCCCACTTATTCCAAAAGTTGAACACACTTCATAGGCATTAATATTAATACAAGATCCATATGTATACGAGATAAAATTACTTAACCACATCTGTACCTAAACCTTAAGAACTGCTCTCACCGCTGCTGTAACTGTGCCGAATGACTATAGCCTCGAGCAGAACGTGAATGAGTACGAAATATTAAGATCTGAAGAATGACTTGAAAGCAACAAAGTTTCTAAAAGAAATAAACATCAATTAAGTTGGATGTAACTAAGGTTGTTGTAGGGGCACCTGGCATAATAAAAAATAACTACAAAAGTACTAAGACGCAATCTCTGAAAAACAAAGCTGCAGCGAAGAAATAAGCCTTAAAAGCGACAATATTCTTAAAAAGAGCTCTAGGATATGAATTTGACGCATAGCGAAACCAATGTTAGCCCTAAGGTAGAACCTCTTGATCCCTTTAAACTAACTGAACAATATATATATATATATATATATATATATATATATATATATATATATATATATATATATGTATGTATTATATATATATGTATGTATATATATGTATGTATGTATATATATATATATATATTCTATAATATAAAGCTGAATGTGTGTGTGTGTGTGTGTGTGGTCACGAATAGGCTGGGTGACTATTTTAAAACACTGATTACATATAATGATAGAAGATGTATCGAGACACAGGAATGGGTACGTTTGATCTGGCAGAACGGTGGTTCATTAAAATTGTGGGGTCTGCGTTTGCGCCTGGTTCTCCTCTGATCTTGAACGTGTGGTTCAGTGACGTGGCTGATTACCTTTAATGCATTTAAACCAAACTCCTATCTTTACATCATCAACGCTCTGATCCCCATCTGGCATCCATTGAAATGGATGGTTCTCTGCTACGAGACGCTCCATGTTTTGACAGGCTTCTGGACTTGACCTTTACTCCTGATCTAAAATGGAACACGTACATCAAGTCTGTTGCCAAGGTCGCTGGAAAGATGGTGGGATCCTTCTACCGCCCCAGAAGATATCTCACTACTGATGCAATTCTCTATCTGTATAAAGGCCAAGTATGTCCGAGGATGGAATACTGATACCATATCTGGGCAGGAGCTGCTAAAAACAGCCTATCCTGCCTTGACAGATTACAAAATAGACTTCGTGGCTTAGTGGAGGATGCCCTTTTCTCTTCCCTGCAACCTCTCTCCCACAGAAGAGACGTTGCAAGCCTATCTTTGTTTTATCGGTATTTCCATGGCAGGTGCTCGTCTGAACTCCAATCTCTGGTCCCCCCTCGCCAATCTTTTACGAAAAACACCCGTCTAGCTGAATCCACTGTCAAAAACTTTCCCCACTCTTTATCTATGCCTAAATCAAAACGTGGATTCCATGAACAAAGCTTCTTTCTTAGAACTGCACGCCTGTGGAACTCTGTTCCGTGTGCCTGCTTCCCTCTTGGCTACAACTTGGATGTCTTCAAGTCCAACGTAAACAAATTCTTGATGAACCGCCCCTTAAGTAGACACTTTATCAAATATCCACACTAACGTACTGTATTTACAAGAACCCTTATCCCTGAGTGGCTTCCGGGCCTTGATAAGTGGTGACCACCTTGAACCCCACCCCCCAAAAAAAACCAACAAAGTATGGAAATAAAAAATAAAAAAAAAACGTTTACAAGTGTTTTTGATATATATGTACATAATAATACTTTGATAAGTATGTCTCAACTTAAATAGTGATGGTATAATAAAATTGTGGGGTCTGCGTTCGCGCCTGATTTCCATAGAATGGAAATAGGCACAGACTTTAATAAATGCTTTTCATATCTATCTGCGTAAGTATACTTTGATAATTATGTTTCAGATTGAAGAAATATGGTATAATAAAATTATGGGGTGTTCGTTCTCACCTGCCCTCCATAGAATGGAAATATGTCACAAAGTTTAACAAGGTTTTTTTTAATATAGATCCACAGAATATTGTGATAAGTGTTTCAGTGTGAATAGGTATGGTATAATAAATTTTAGGGTTTATCTATTTTATTTTTCCTTTCATCATATTTTGCTTTGGTTTTGATACCCCCAAATTCGAATCTATCACTTTACAACCCTTCCTTTTCATAACCTATCATACTTTCATAAATCAGAGTCAATTTTCTGTAGGCTGTTTTTGAACCCAGTCAACGATAGGTACTTTTGCTAATATATATATATATATATATATATATATATATATATATATATATATATATATATATATATAAAAGATTGCTTGAATTTTTATTTATTTTTTTTATTAACAATTAATTTCTTTATTTCGCTCCCTGAACGTTTTCTCTTATTGTAAGAAAGGAGTTATTTGCCCTTTTGTTTATATTTTTCTTCGCACAAATCTTAGGGCGTTTTTACGTTTTTATTTTTTACTTAAATATTAATTATCAATTAATAATTAATATTTAAATTATATATATATATATATATATATATATATATATATATATATATATAATATCAGTAGTAAACATTTCAAACAAAATATATATTTATTTTTTTCATAATTTTTTATTTTGCCTTACACGTGCTTCGTTGGATGGCAGACGAACACCAAACACCCTATGAGAGCCACTTTATATGTTCCCTTGAAAATGTTTCAGATATTTAAATTTATAAATGTATCTCTACAATTATATATATGGAACTTTGTGTGTGTGTGTGTGTGTGTGTGTGTGTGTGTGTGTGTGAGAGTTCCTTCCTAATAGACTCCGAAACGGCTGAACAGGTTTTCTTTAAAATCTAGAGAACATGTGTATAAGTGTTGTAGACCCGTGCTAGGGGTTACAAATGAAAGAAACCACAAGTAGTGTAAAGTGTATAAAATATAATATGTATTTATCATAAAGAATACAGGAGCCACTAAAGTGGTATGAGAGGAACGTGTTCGTAGTATGCGGTTAAACATGGTATTAATGTCTCCATTTAGTCCCTGAAACCAGTGGTATTCATAAGACTAGTTAATTCCACTTAGTTCTGAAATAGGGGTGATTAGTACCCTACAACAATAAGTCTTGGAGTGATCTTAGTTAAGTTTTGTCTCGGATTACCCCCGTTAATTACCAATAATCGAAACCGTTCTTTTAATTTATCTATCATCGGTAAAGTCATTTTTCCATGTTGTGGCTTAGCAACAATGATAGAAGAACGGGCCGTGAAAATTCTATTGTGGGTAAGCTGATAGTGTAAATTTCTTTTTTTTTGTTTTCATTAACTGCAAAGAATACTTTTTTTTTGCATGATGTAAAATACCAGGTTGGAAACCTGGTGCGGTCTATTCTTCCTTCGAGGGTAAATGGGCCTCTCTTAAGCCGTGGTAGGCAACCCAGCTAGTGATGACGTCATGATAAAAAAATCCGTTGATAGCCCTGGCGAAGCATCAGTTATTCAACTACGGACAAGATTTAAATTACACTACAAACTCGTGTAGAGAGTTCAATCCCGGCTGCGGCCGCATGTTAAGTTTCGTTTTTTTTTTTACGCTATTGATATTTTTCCTGATTAAAATGACAAATAAATTCATGTATAACTATATTTATTTTATCTTTTCTATAATTTCATTTTATGTTATGCTCCACCCCATATGTTGAGCCTCTTATATTTTTATAAGTCTTTATAGAAAGTATTTAGTCACATTCTTAATTCCCATATATACATACATATGTTATATATATATATATATATATATATATATATATATATATATATATATATATATATATATATATATAATTATGATTAGTTTTTTTTTGGAAAAAGAATTCCAGCAGAGTGCTCAATTAAAAGGAAAATCCAAATTTTAAGAGCGTACTTATATTTTGTGTACAGAAAGTTGTTAGTTGAGACAGGTCATTGGTACCGTCGGTTTCAAGCCCGATAATAAGGCCCGTTTAAGGTATCCTTATCAAGCTCTCTTCAGCCAATATTCGTCTCATTATCGGGCTTGAAAATATTCGTCTTATTATCGGGCTTGAAACCGACGGTACCAATGACCTGTCTCAACTAACAACTTTCTGTACACAAAATATATATATATATATATATATATATATATATATATATATATATATATATTTATCTCCATAAAATTTTATGTACCAATTTTCAGTACTTACTTCGTCAGTGCACGGTACGTAAGTAGAGCTAGGTAGAAAGATTTGAAAATATATATGGCAATTAAACTACACAATATATATGGCAACTAAGCTACACATAATTATTTGCGTTTCATGCTTATAGCTTGGCGAATTCTCACGAGGATGAAATGCATAAAATTCTGTATAACTTAATTGCCATTTATATTTTCGGACTTTACTATATCTATCTATCTATCTATCTATCTATCTATCTATCTATCTATCTATCTATCTATCTATCTATAAAAGTGAAAGTTTCTGTCTGTGTGTGTATCTGTGTGTCTCTGTGTGTACATTTCCCTACCCAATAACTCTGTAAATTTTTAGTCTACAGACTCCAAATTTGATATACAGGGTACTGAGATTTGGCAAAATCGATGTGATCAGTTTTCGGCCAGAAATTTGGCGATTAAGGGATCAAAGCTCAACGATTTGACCTTTGAGAACTTTACCAAACTCCTCCAACAATTTTCGGTCTAAATACTTGAAATTTTAGATATAGGTTCATTGGACATGAATCTTACTTAATAACTTGATTGAGCCCAAAACAATAAATTTTAAGGGGTCATAATAGGGGTCCAAGTTTGCCTACCTTTTCTTTTTGCTCAACATACACCTCCAAATACCCGGGCAACGCCGGGCACCCATGCTAGTGTATATATATATATATATATATATATTAGATAATCTACCCGGCGTAGCCTATAAATCTTTGCTTTCATTTTTGCCAACATATGACGTCATAATATGAGGTTATCTGCTATGGTGTCATGTCATATATGACGAATACTGCAATATATATCATCTGCTATGACGCGCCATATATGACGTATATGAACAAAAAAGACAGAAATATATATATATATATATAGAAAGAGAGAGAGAGAGAGAAAGAGAGAGAGAGAGAGAGAAAGAGAGGGAGAGAAAGATATACAACGCACACTGACACACACACATATATGGATAGCTTTATATAATGCGTCTCTTGGTTAAATATATATATATATATATATATATATATATATATATATATATATATATATAAATATATAGATCATCGTATAACGATTAGATCACTGTGTGACTAACGTAAAGAACATTTAAAATTAAAATGTTTCAAGTCAACGTTATTTCGCGCGGTTAATGGTAGCCGAATAGATACGGTCTTTTCTAATCGGGCCAGAGATGGCTCGTGTTGCCGTGTTCGAATCTGTTGACTGGTGTTAATCATGACACCCTGCACTGAAGATTCCTGAAAGGATGAAACACTAGTGTCTGTAGGTATTTAATTATTACAGTAAAAAAATAATTATATATATATATATATATATATATATATATATATATATATATATAAAATGATTCCTCATCAAATGGGATTACTAAATCTTCAGGTAGACCACATCCGAGGAAATATGCCAAATGCTTGCAACGTATTTTGATGGTTTTCATATGCGATTCACAACAAATGGTTATATCACAAACTGAATGAGACTCTGGGTGCCAATTGCAATGACAGTGTCACCTATACTTTTCGTTTTAGCGATGCAGATAATTCTTAAGCAGAAGAAAGCACTGGAAAACCTGGTAGGGATTAACATCTACACGATTGGCGGTTTTTATTCACCATATTACGATCCTCACATGAGGAAAAGGCTTCCATCAATAACTAATCCCGACAAAAAGAAGAAGGACGACCAATTCTGCCTTTTATATAAAGAAAGCACCCAATGCAATATGTTCTGATTTCCTGGAGAGTGGCACTTGATAATTGTTTATGTAAGAGAGTACTATGAGCGTCGTTCCAAACGTTGGGCCGCCATTTTTTTTGTAACTCCAAAAGTTGAGAACTACGAAAACGAGAGTAGTACCGTTAAAACGAGCAACCTTTTGTGTTGCAGAATTTATGTTTTTTTTTTTTAATATATATATAACCACTGCAATTCTCAATGAACTTCAGGCAGGAATTCAATAAAAAGTATGTGCTTCTGACACGTGTCCATGACAGGGATTACTTTCTTAGAGTCTCACACCGTCAATATCTGCAATAGAAAGATCAAATTTAAGGTCACGAATGCATAAGTGCAGTCACCATAAAAATGCAATTTGAAATCACATCCGATCAATTCGAGCGAAATAAAAAAAAATATGATGCATTACTTTCGGAACACTTCTCGTAGATTAACTGACCACTACAATATGTAGTCATATGAAGCTCAAACAGTTATTTGTTTTTTATTTTTCTCTTCTTTTTTTGTAGAAGGAGGTAAGTAGTGGTTCGTGTCTAAATGCACCACAGGCCAATTATCAGTACCTGTCCAAAATAGTCTTGAATCGGATGGCGCTTGAATGGTACCCACAGATCTTCACATCTGATGCAATAATTACCCCAAGATTATGAGTGTAAAAGTGTTCTATTGTGAAAAATCAAAAGGATAAATTAATCTTGGTTGAATTGACAGTATCCGACGGTACCCGGATAATAAAACAACGCCAGTACAACATAGAGAAATACAAAAATATGAAAACATTACGAAGACATGAAAATACAGAGAAATACAAAAATATGAAAACATTACGAAGACATGAAAATACAGAGAAATACAAAAATATGAGAATATAAAGAAATATAGACATGTAAATATAGAGACATTAAAAGGCATTAGAGAAATACAAAAACAGAATAATATAGAAAAATACAAAATACAAAATATTTCTCCATATTTAAATATAGAGAAATACAAAAAACATTAAAATATAAAGAAATACAAAAACATTAAAATATAAAGAAATACAAAAACATAATAAAATAGAGAAATGCAAAAACATTAAAGCATAGAGAAATACAAAAATATAAAAATATAAAGAAATACAAAAACATTAAAATATAAAGAAATACAAAAACATAATAAAATAGAGAAATACAAAAACATTAAAATATAAAGAAATACAAAAACATAATAAAATAGAGAAATACAAAAACATTAAAATATAAAGAAATACAAAAACATTAAAATATAAAGAAATACAAAAACATAATAAAATAGAGAAATACAAAAACATTAAAATATAAAGAAATACAAAAACATAATAAAATAGAGAAATAAAAAACATTAAAATATAAAGAAATACAAAAACATTAAAATATAAAGAAATACAAAAACATAATAAAATAGAGAAATACAAAAACATTAAAATATAAAGAAATACAAAAACATTAAAATATAAAGAAATACAAAAACATAATAAAATAGAGAAATACAAAAACATAATAAAATAAAGAAATACAAAAACATAATAAAATAGAGAAATACAAAAACATTAAAATATAAAGAAATACAAAAACATAATAAAATAGAGAAATACAAAAACATTAAAATATAAAGAAATACAAAAACATTAAAATATAAAGAAATACAAAAACATAATAAAATAGAGAAATACAAAAACATAATAAAATAAAGAAATACAAAAACATAATAAAATAGAGAAATACAAAAACATTAAAATATAAAGAAATACAAAAACATAATAAAATAGAGAAATACAAAAACATTAAAATATAAAGAAATACAAAAACATTAAAATATAAAGAAATACAAAAACATTAAAATATAAAAAAATACAAAAACATAATAAAATAAAGAAATACAAAAACATAATAAAATAGAGAAATACAAAAACATTAAAATATAAAGAAATAAAAAAACATAATAAAATAGAGAAATGCAAAAACATTAAAATATAGAGAAATACAAAAACATTAAAATATAAAGAAATACAAAAACATAATAAAATAGAGAAATGCAAAAACATTAAAACATAGAGAAATACAAAAACATTAAAAAAATAGAGAAATACAAAAACATTAAAATATAAAGAAATACAAAAAACATAATAAAATAGAGAAATGCAAAAACATTAAAATATAGAGAAATACAAAAACATTAAAATATAAAGAAATACAAAAACATAATAAAATAGAGAAATGCAAAAACATTAAAACATAGAGAAATACAAAAACATTAAAATACAGAGGAATTTAAAAACATTAAAATAAAGAAACACAAAAAATACACAAAAATACAAAAACATTAAAATAAAGAAAAATACAAAAACATTAAAACATAGAGAAATACAAAAACATTAAAATACAGTGAAATTCAAAAACACTAAAATAAAGAAAAATACAAAAACATTAAAATATAGAGAAATACAAAGACATGAAAAGAAAGCTGACCTTTGCCGGTTATAATGCAATATCTAGAATTGATAAAATTGCTGGCTCTCTGTATCAGCTCCTAGGCAAACTTAGGATTACAGGCCTACAAAAAGCTGCAGCCAGCCAACGTCTAATAGAGATAAGAGAATAATGTACAATGTTATTGTTGACAGATTGAAATGCCACATTATAATGCAACAGCGGGTCTCCACTGTATATTAATTTTTGATAAGAACATGTTTTTAGGCAACAAACACATAAGACGCTCAGCCATTAAACTTTCAGTAGCTTTGATTTTATTCAACAGTTCATTACTGAGTATTTCTGAAATATATTTGTCATAAATTTCAAACAAGTAAAATATTGTTTATTTTCCTAAATTTTGTTATAATTTGGCTTTCAAGCGCACTTGATGCGTATTTTATTTTATTCAAATTAAAACAACGTTTCTATATGAACTCAACCTTTGACGATATATATATATATATATATATATATATATATATATATATATATATGTGTGTGTGTGTGTGTGTGTGTGTGTGTGTGCGTGTGTGTTGTGTTGTGGTTTGTGGGTGTGCTGTTTATAAGACCGGGTATATACTGTACTAAATAAACGTAGTGTGTATATAATTGAATCATAGTGTGTTGAATGTGTATTGTGGCACTTCTAAATGTCTTTCTGTGTTCTCGTCATAACGGACCATATGTATTTCTCTATGTTGTGTAACAGACTGTAACCTTTATATCCTTATTGTCTATTTTATGGCCTATGATTCCTCTAGGTCTTAGTGCGTGAGTGTCAGAACATATAACGACATATACATATCGACATGCCTGTTTCTGCTATTGTTTCTTCTGGGAGGTTCGTTAACCATCTTGGGGAACCAGACCTGCTTGTAGGAAGAGGCTTCACAAGACAGATCAAGATGATTGTAATTTATATATATTTTATTCACTCTCAGGTATTCATCAAAGCAGAAATGGAGTGACCGAGGATCTTTGGCTAAGGAGGGTTATTCTACGTCTCCATTCTTAGATTTCTCCCCGCTCATGGCGAGACCCATTTTAGCTACCTGTCTTTCTTGGCATCTCAAATCCAACTAATCACTATGATTGTCAAACCAGAACACGTGATATGTGACACGTCACGTCCAGTCTCCGTTCGGAGCAAACTGACCGGTCAGGGAGTTTGACAGGTTTGACAATTTGTCAAAACATGACTTCAAATCATCGTTGTCCATTGATAAATAGACAGATATGTATATAGACAGACAGATATAACGATCAATAAATAGCTAGCTAGCTAGATAAAGAGATAGATAGATAGACAGATAACTTAGTGCTTCTGCTCGACCACTCTCTCTCTCTCTCTCACACACACGCACACACACACGCACACACACAGATATATATATATATATATATATATATATATATATATATATATATATATATAGCTACCGACTACATAACAACACGTGTTAAGTTTCATATGTTATTTAAATAAACAGTTTAGGTTTCTTCCATAACAAAAAAAAACAACTTTCTAGACAATCTAATATGCAACACATTATATAACACAATATAGAATACATAAGAAATTAAAAAAAAGTAATATAACATTAAAGACTTCTTATATTAATCTCTTAAATATCTATAAAGCATTAGACATTAACATATTCTTTTCAGTATGGAAGCAGTATTTTGGCAATTTAATGCATATATTGTCAGTATTGGTTTTTATGAATTTTGGAGCTGGGATATAAATCGCAATTGTATTCTTAGTGGCACTCTTAAGGAGTTTGAAGTTTCAATCCTCAGTACGGGCGATACTTAGAATAAAATTACGAATTACTTAACACTTGCACTTGACCATGGCTGACGGATCGAGAGTATACTAACTCCACTAGATTAAATACAGGTTCCGTTTGAAATTTCTTGCAGATTCTAAAATTCAGCAGTATGATTGACGGGTACCATAAGATATATCTGAATAAAGTCGGAGGTTACATCGCACCAAAACGCCCAGAAAAAATTAAGATAAAAATAGGCCAAATGATTCATATATTTTAAATTCTATTTTTTTATGTGCTAAAACATCTGCTCTTTCATAAACATTTTATTTACATTTTCAGGTAGCTTTAAGCGTTGTGTTTTAATATTTTGTTGGAAAGCTGAACATAAAAAAAAACAAAAAAAAACAAACAAACTAAATAAACCAATCTTAAAAAAAGACACCAATTTAAAACTTTCTTTCGATTTCGGGGGAAAATGTTCTTATTATAAAAAATATATTACCTTTACGTTCATTATATAAAGCTTCTAATAACATTTTTATAATAAAAAAATTGAAGCTACTGATGAAAAACATCACGTTTAGAGAAGGTTGAAGAGACCTCTTTGTTTAAGACTACAAAATAATATATATATGTCAGGTCATGTTATGTGCTACTGGTACCATGTAACCCAGTACTACCTGCCTCATGGTCGGGTCACCGGCGACTAAACTGGTTCCCCCACCAGACTTGTTTGGTGAGGAGGGCGGCTAGTCTCCCTGAAGGATTAAAAACAAGACCTTCCAAAGGGCGAATGAACTCTTTTTCTGGGTCAACGGCCAACTAGCACCGTGTATATTTGTGTGTGTGTATATGTGTATTGGGGTAAAGAGGGCTCCCGTAAGCCGTGGTGAAGGCAACCTTTCTAGGAGAAGCAAATCTCTGATTTAAAAAACCATAAAGCGGAAGACCATTACCCGCATTAAGCTGGTCTGCAGTTTAATTTGTTGCTGGCTATCTTGCTCTTGCTTGTTGCTGGATCTCAACATTTGGAACCGAGAGAGAGAGACTTAGCTGTCGTACAAAGCTAAGACTCTGTAACATCATCTTTGTATAGATACTCTCTCAGGCATTTGGGCTCACGGATTTTAAATGTCTGAGGGAGTGGCACTCGTCTGACAAGACGTTGCAATCATCATATATATATATATATATATATATATATATATATATATAAAATATAAATTAGTAGTGCAATAGTGAGAGATGCTGTATGGAAGGTTGACCTCTTAAACCGAAGATAAATCATTTCATCACATTTATATGAAAACTGTAATTCGTAAAATGTTTACGGCTAATAGAATGCGTAGACCAAGACTTATGGCAAAATAATTATACGATTATACAACAGAAATACACACAGAAATCATTAATATTGTTATATAGATAGTTTTCGTAGAACAAGGTAAATTCGCTGTTCAGAATCTGATTCTTATACGGTTATAATTATGTTGTGTGATGTCACTGAGTTCGGAAAATATGTAGGACAAGCAGGAAGCACCCGACGTTGCCCGGTTGTAAAATATGCTTAAGTATGATATTTTAATTCATGCAGATTATCGATTATTTAATATTTTATTGTACCCAATATATATTCATAATTTCAAAAGGAAAATAAAAATCTGACTTGGGTGACATAGACTAAAATGAAAATTGACATCCAAATTTATAGCGTTGCAATCCGAGTCGTTACCAAATCAGCCATTGTCAGGCGGATAAGACACATCTAAAAATACACTAAGATTAACTTAAGAATATATATATATATATATATATATATATATATATATATTTGCGTAGAAGATCAGTTTTAGTAGACTTACGCTTGCCAAGTTCTTATTTCTTTAAATTTTGACCCCTTAGCAACTATTTCAACTGCGTAAATACTCATAAAAATGGTTCACAAAAATGCATTCGAGCCGCCTCACGCCGCTCTGCGTCCTTCCGTCTCGGAGAACATACAGTTTGAAAAAAAAATGGAGACAGACAGACAGACCAGTGAGTTTTATAAATAAATAAATAAATAAATAAATAAAAAATAGATTCTGTTTTCTTTCAAATATTACGGAATAAAAATATGAGTAGGACGTGGATGATTTATTCTCTTTGTACGCTCTCATTAACTGTTGTTGCCATTAGCTATTAAAAGACAAGGAAACAAAATAAGTTTCCTATTCTCATAAAGGGCGGGGGCGTTATTTGAAATTAACTCTCAAAGTGGAATAGCAAACGAATCGTATTCCATGACATCAACAGAATGAAAAGGCTGGAAATCAGATTTTGTCTCAATGAAATGATTAGTATGAACGAAAGAAAAAAAAATGTCAGACACAACATCAGAAATGGATAAACAATCTTTATGGAATTAGTGGACATAATCAGATTCTTGGTAAACAAAAATTGACCCTCAGTGGATATTGAAAAAGTGTAGCTCAATGCTACGATTACTAAATGCTTTCTGACCGGATGTTCCCTCATTCGTCCTTCATCTATTAGGTTAATGTTGGGGTTGGGTTTGCTTTATTTCTCCTAAAATCGGTCTTGTAAGACACCATGTACTCAAAGCTATTGGTTTTAAGACGCCAGTTAATCGCCTGATGCAGCCCTCCTGTCACTAAAACAGGTTCACCAAGATTAGTGACTAAATCATACGAGAAGGCCAGTAGAGACTATAGATTCGAACAGGCCTTGCGAGTATTTTATAAGAGAGTGGGAGCTCGTCTCCACTTCCACTTCCGGCAATATGACAACCATTAAACCCATTATTATTATTATTGGCTCACAATGAGCTTTCATACAGGGCACCCAAGATCTCTCCTTGAAAACAACCTGTTCCCTGAAAGCTGAGTGACAACAAATCTTCCCAGATTATTACTCTCCACCTCTTTCGATAGTATTTGCAAATAAGTTTGCATTATTGCAACAGCTGCTTGCCATTGATTTCTCGTTGGCAACGGTTATTGGTCTTCACTGGAATTTGAGTGGCAATAAGCCTCCCCAAGGTTCCAGTTCTCTTCGCACTTTTCCAGCGGAGGTCTGGTCAGTGCTCTCTCATCGGTCTTTCCTTCCTCCTTAACTCTACTTGGCTGTTTGGTCTCACTTTTTTGGAGGGGCAGTGATGGGGTCATGGGGGATAGGGTGGGATCATAGAACTTATAGATATGTGGTTTAAATGCCCTTGGTTCCATGTAGCGCTTCATGTTTTGCCCCTGCAGCAGTTTGTGTTGCTCATGTGTGTTAGTCTCTACATTCAGGAGTTTTCCTTAATATTTCTGCTGTTTTTATTATTGTTTTTGTTGTATTTTTCCAGTCATTCCTTTGATTCCAATTTCTCCCATTCTTTTTTCAAAGTTTTTCGGGGTTTTCACTAGTGCTCCTACTATTATAGATATTATTTTGATTTTATCTATATTCCATATCCCTTTCAGCTCTCTGGCTAGCTCTGGATATTTTCTCCGTTTCTCCTTTTCTTTGATATTCATCCTGTGGTCGGCTGGAACAGCAAAGTCTACGATGTGGCAGGACGTTTCTTTCTTGCATTATTATTATTATTATTATTATTATTATTATTATTATTATGATTATTATTACTTACTTACTTACTAGTAATAGTCACATACACCATCATCAAAGATTTTGTCTTTGAGAAGAACTTGTAGCGTTTTCTGAAGTCTGAGTGACAACAAATCTCTCCAGATTTCCAGTACTCTCCACCTCTTTCAATAACCTTTATAGATGAATTTGCATTATCGACAACAGCCGTTTAACCTTTGTTTCTCGTTGGCGGTAACCATCGGTCTTCAATAAAATTTGGGTGACAATAAGCCGACCCAAGGCCCCAGTTCTCTTTGCCCTCATCCAGCGGATGTCTGCCTAGTACTCTCTCTCCTCGGTCTTTCAATGTTCCTTGAATTTCCTCACTCATTTGGTGTGGTGCAAGTTTATGTTAACATACACTCATACAAAAGATGGGTTAACTTATAATTATAGTTTCAATTTTCATGATTCCCCGAGATGTCCCTTTGTATTATACGCCTATAGTAATTTCTGTATGTCCAATTTGTGCCCTTTTTTTACATGGAGGTCACCACTTATCAAGGCCCGGAAGCCACTCGAGGACAAGGGTTATGGTGTGTACAGTAATCAATGGGATATTATCGTAGTAATTGTTAGTATTGGAGATTTGATAAAGTGTCTTACTTAAGGGGGCGGTTTATCAGGAATTTGTTTATGTTGGATTTGAAGACATCCAAGCTGTAGTCAGGTGGGAAACAGGCAAACGGAAGAGCGTTCCACAGTCGGGCACTTTTAAGAAAGAAGCTTTGTTCATGGGATCTAAGCTTTGATTTAGGCACGGATAAAGAGTGGGGAAAATTAATGACAGTGGTTTCAGCTAGACGGGTGTTTATCGTGAAAGATTGGCGAAGGGGGGGGGACCAGCGAAAGGAGCTTAGACGAGCACTTGCCATGGAAGTAACGATAAAACAAAGACAGGCTCGCAACATCTCTTCTGTGGGAGAGAGGTTGCAGGGAAAAGAAAAGGGCATCCCCCACTAAGCCACGAAGTCTATTTTGTACTCTGTCAAGGCATGGCAGGCTGTTTTTAGTAGATCATGCCCAGATGTGGCAGCAGTACTCCATCCTTGGATGTATTTGGCTTGCCTATAGATCTTGTGTGTTAGTCTCCGCATTCAAGGATTTTCCTTAATCTTTCAGCCGTTTCCAGTATTGTTATACATTGTATCTTCTCAGTCATCCCTCTGATTCCAAATCCTACCATTCATTTTTCCAAGTTTTTCGGCATTGTTCCCAGTGCTCCTAATATTAATGGTATTATCTTGACTTTCTTTATATTCGATATCCCTTTGAGCTCTCTGACTAGTTCCACGTATTTGCTCCACTTCTCTGTCTCCTTGATCTTCAATCTGTGGTCTGCTGAAACTGAAAAAATCTACAATCTCACATGGCTTTTAATCCTTGGAAACAAATGTGACATTCAGTCTCCTTACTTGGATAGGTTTATCTGTTTGTATATCCATGTCCCATAGGATTTTGTAACTTTAATTTTAAAGTACTGCTGCCAGTTTGTGCTTATACAGGGTTCAAGATGAAATCGTCTACATAACTGACAGTGTACTGCCTTCCCCACTTGACCGTATCTATTTTATATTATTTTTGGACTAGTTTGCTGCATTTACTCATTATGTGTTTTATTGTTTATTATAATAATACTTACTATCGTTACTATTGTTGCTATTACTACTGAACGCACAAGTAATGGGGAATGATGCGGTAAATGAAGGAGACGTGTAGATTAATGAGGAAATAATGGAGAGGAAGATGTGACTGAAGCGGTAGGAAGTGAAGAGGAAGCAAGGTACGAGGTGATTGGTAATGATGGGGAAACTGATGATGAGGTGATGGAAGAAAATAAAAAAGTGAGAGAGAGAGTGTGTTGGAAGACTGAAAGAGATTTTGGTAAAAGGAAAGAGAAGTGATGGAACCATGTTTAAGAAACAAAGCAGAAAAATCTCTGAAGGCTGAGGTAGAAAAATAATTGAAGTAATGAGGTAGAAAAATAATTGAAGTAATGAGGTAGAAAAAATAATTGAAGTAATGAGGTAGAAAAAATAATTGAAGTAATGAGGTAGAAAAAATAATTGAAGTAATGAGGTAGAAAAAAATAATTGAAGTAATGAGGTATGTGAAATGAAAAACCATCACAGAAACAAATAATTTAATTGTAGAAAAATGTTTGGGTTGTAAAAATTTCGAATTGAAAAGAGGTGGGTGTTAGAAAAGAAATGAATTAAGGTAGAAACGTAGAATAAAAGATAATATAAAGAAATTAAAACAAGATGTGAACTTGCTTGAAATATGGTTGAAAAGAAAATTGAAAGTCAAACAACTAGACGAAAAGCGTAGACTGGAAAGAAAGGGGAAAACAGAATCTCGGAAGGGAGTTCCAAAGTTTAGCAGTTCTGGAAAAGAAACTATTGGAGTAGAACTTTCTTACACAAAGGGATCTCTACTGTGTAAGGATGGGATTTAGCTGCTTGTCGGGTTAGTCGGGGGTATTTACGTCGAGGGGGGTACAAGTGTTTGTAGTTCGTCAGAACATTCGCTATTAAAATACTTGTAGATCAGGCAGAAGGTGCGACATTTCATCGATGGGACAGAGGCTGAAGCCTAGATGACAGTTCAGGACCTATCAGGTTGGCGACTCTCTTTTGAACCCTGCCCTGGCGAAAGAGGCTAGTAGCAGATGCGCCAGTTCAAAGAAAGAGCTTAAAAATATGGAAATAAAAGCAAGGAAAACTATGACAATGACTGAAATTTTTCACCCCAAAATTGATGTCATTAGATTATATGTGAAAAGAAACGAGAGAGGACGAGTACTAATAGGTGTAGAACGATGCGTAAAAAGTAAGAAAATAATCTGGAAGTTTATATCTCCACCTGTAAGTGAAATTTGTAAAGCTAAATGTTAAAATTTGAAAAATTATAAGCGATTCAACTTGTAAGGAGCAAAGAATTTAAAGCAAGAAATGAACAAAAAACAAAGGAGAAATGGTTTGAGAAAAATGCATAGTCAATTAAGTAGAGCTATATTATGTGCCGTACAGAAGCAACCGCCCAAAACAAATTATGTGAAGTATCACATTGATAATACTGCTGAAAGGCCCATGCACCTACTGCGTAGTAAGAAAGGTGATAATGTACAACACATCGTTATTAGTTATGGGAAGTTAGCTCAAAAGGAGTACAAGATACGTCATGACAATATTGCGAGAAAGATCCATTGGGATATATATAAGAAAAAAGGGTTGGAATGCAGTGAAAAACGGTACGGGCATGTTTTAGAAGAGGTTTGGAGAGTGACATCGTGACATTATTGTGGGATATGATTATCCAATGTGACATTTTAATTTAAACAAAGGGACCAGGTTTAATCCTGTTAGAAAAAAGAACACAAGGCAATAATTATTGATATAGCAGTACTAGCTGATATGAATATGCAATAAAAAGAGAAGGACGGAAAGTACCAAATCCTTGAAAAGAAAGATAAAAAGATTGTAGAAGTTGAAGAACGTAGAAGTATTTGTTGTGACGGAAGCCCTCAGGAGTGTGACAAAAGGGTTTGACAAGTGGATTGAAAAAATTGGAATCCGTTGAGATGTTGGAGTACTTCAGAAGTCTGCCTTGTTGGGAACCACCAAAACTTTGCCAAAAAAAAAAAAAAGATGTTGATATCCTATGATCATTTCTTATGATCTACCTATCAGCAGAATCTCAACAACAGCCAGACACAAAATGTGAAAACAAAAATAATAACAATAATAATAAGAAGAAGAAAAAAAGAAAAGGAAGTAGCAGAAAAGGAAGTAGGAGAAAAGGAAGTAGATAACAAAGAAGAGTAGATATTGCAAACTAAGTATCCCTACGCCAAACTCATAACCTGTATCAATGCGCCTAACATATAAACAATCTTAGTAAGTAACACAGACAAAATATTTCTCTTACTGAGTAGCCGTTTGAGAAAAGCGTTTGTTTTAAGTTTCACCAAATGATGCGGATTTTCATGGTTCGTATCTTAAATTGGACAATTTTTTTTTGCTATCGCATTCCCGTAATTTCCTAGTCAATATCGATCATTCTAAGCCCGAATAATGTACTTTCCATAGACATCGCACCAGACAAAGCATGGATCCACTTAATGTAAGAAACCAACAAAAAAAAAAATACTACTTCAATGTCAAAAACGATAAGTGTTAGACTGTTAGCTTCCTACACATAAACCAGCTGCCCTCCATTGTCACAAACATCGCTCATGGAATGTAAGAACTCGAGAGAAGCGAAAGTTTAGATGCTGCGAAAAGTAAACCTAAGGTCCATTTTCTATTTAAAAAAAAATATACCGATTTAAAATGACAATCTCAACAACTTTTTTTTTCATTTGACTTGATGTGCCGAACAGAAAAAGTTTGAGAAATCCAGCGATGGCGGATACTTCAGCTAGTATTCGTATAAGAAAGAGCGTAAAAAAAAAGGTCATAGGCGGACAGGATGTCGATATTAACACAGCTCTTTTCTTTTTCTATGAATTTTTGTTTTTTCGTCGCTGTGGGAGAACTCCCAAGGAAAACAACGGAACACACTCGTATATGAATATTTTAATTCTGAATATTCAACAAAATGAAACGAATATGGCTTCCTTTAAAGTATTCTGCTTTCTACAGCGGAGCAGAACTGATTTAATATTCCACCGATTATGCGAAATACGTTTGTGATGACATCCGCATTGAGACCGAATGTCGATGCAATAAAGTGGTTGAGAAAATCACATGGTTTTATACTGACCATTTATGCTGACATTAAAAGGTATATATATATATATATATATATATATATATATATATATATATATATATATATATATATATATATATATATATATATATATATATATATATATATATACTAGGAGTATTACCTGACCTTGATCGGGGGTAGATTTAATGCCATTTTTATGCTTATTGTCTGTATCTTTGGTAAATTCAATATTTTTTTTTGTAGGCCTAAAATTATTTTAGTAAATTTTAATCATATTGGCACCTTACTGATCAATGTAGATTCCATATAGTGAATGCAACGTGCCAGCAACTATCTAATTTCTCTGATTTGTCCCCTTAGCAGCTATTCTTCCAACTTAAAACCAATTACTTTGTCAAGGTGTTTGGAGCCATGATTTCTTTAACTGTATGTGAAAGAAACCACAGAATCAACATCGACTATCTATTCGTTTTAAGAATTTATGTCGTTGTAGCTGTATAGTTCTACAATTAGTCAATTATGACCAAAGAAATATCCTTACCTTATGTTGCCTGGCGTACTACTTGTGCTTGGTTGTTGAGGCTTATGAATCATAATTTCACTAAATATGTGTGTAGACTGTTTTGCAATTTCTTCAGGATCAGTTGCTTGTTCCAGGGACGTTCAAAAACAAATATAATTTACTTTTGCACTGCTAAATTTTTATTCCACAGTCAACACAATTGTTTAGAGTTGCTCATAATGAATCTAATTATGCAGATTTTGCAACCAAATTAAGACGAAAGAATTATAAGGACCAGATGTTTCTGTTAAGTTATGAATTTTGTAATATTTCTTTTCTAGATGCAAATGCTAATATTATATTTATTTCAGTTTTTAATCTTTATTTTTATTTCATTGTTTTATTGTATAAATGTTTTTCTCGTGGAAGGATGTACTGAATCTATCTGGCAAGTTTCATTTGAAACAGAGCATAAATAGATCTGAAATGCTGGTCTCTTACCCCCCCCCCCGTCTGTCGACATGTTACTATTTATAAAAGAACATGCTTGTCTAAGTAGCGAACTATGTCACGTAATGATCGTTTTCTTTTCAAAAATCAAAACGCTGCATTTTTATTTCAAACAAAATCAATTCCTATTTGCAGCCGCAAAGGACGTCTTATTAATGCAGTTAAGTTATAAATTTTGTAATATTTCTTTTCTAGATACAAGAGCTAATATTATATTTATTTCAGTTTTTAATCTTTATTCTTATTACATTGTTTTATTAATTGTGTAAATGTTTTTTCTCGTGGAAAGATGTACCGAATCTATCTGGCAAGTTCATTTGGAATATTTATTTATTTATTTTTTTTTAATGGAGAGTAGACAATGCATTGTGGATGCGTTATCGGCAGCTGCCGTTACTCTCGCTTCTCTTTATTTGTCCCTCAGTCCTCATTTTTAATGAGTGATTTTTCTGACAAAGGGAGAAGAAAAAGCTGTTTTCTAGGTTAGCAGTATTTTGCGTGAACAGCCGCCAGGGAGATCGGAAATTTTCTGTTTCTATGTCTATCCTTGTAGCCATGTCACTAGTAAGGGTGCTGGAGGTAAACGTTTTATCTGGGCTGACGTTATCCGCCTGATAGTCAGAGACCCGAACCTTGGATTAACCACTAAGGTCCTATCAGCAGGTGCAAGATACTGGGGCTGCTGTATTGCCATTTGGTGAATGGATTCTGGACCATGCAGTAGATTCTGGTGGGGCCTCTTGATGGGTAATTGTTACGGCTTTACCTTTTCATGTGCTACAAAAAAATCTTCATTTCTATTTCTCTCTTACTTTCCCTCTCTGCCCTGCTTCAGGCATGTTTGTCGACCTAGTCCAAAAAATCCCAAAACACCATCATGAAAAGTCTCAATAAAAAACACACGATTAAACCCGGATTTCCAACTTCCAACGTAGACCCCCACTACCAGGTCTCGTTCTCTAACATCAGTGGTCTACGTTCAAACTTCCAGAGATTGAAACCCAATTACAGGAGACTAAACCAGAGATATTATTTGTAAGTGAAACTGGCATTGGACAGCCCATTTCCCTTGATGAGTCCGGAATTAAAGGATACTCTAATTTAACTTCCAAATCTGACCCCCAAGATCGCCATAGGCATGGAATATGTGCATATATAAAAGATGGCTTTCCATGTGGTAGGGACATCTCCAGGGAAGATCCTAATTTATCCTATATGTGCTTCAGGGTTGCACTAGGTCAAACTAGTGCATTTATATTTGCTCTCTATTGCCCCCACAACAGCGGAGTTACTATCTTTAAAAGCATATCTGTGAAA
This sequence comes from Euprymna scolopes, assembly GCF_053919585.1. Classification (NCBI taxonomy): domain Eukaryota; kingdom Metazoa; phylum Mollusca; class Cephalopoda; order Sepiida; family Sepiolidae; genus Euprymna; species Euprymna scolopes. The sequence continues at coordinate 40,324,166 of NC_136510.1, forward strand.
ATTGACCACGCCCTATCTGCTTATCCTTCAGCTAATATTCATGTCTGTGGAGACTTCAATGTTCACAATGTGGAATAGTTAACTCACTCAAACAAGACCGATGAGGAGGGGAGGTTCTGTCATGATTTCTCCATTACTTATGACCTCACTAAGATTGTTCACGAACCCATCCGTGTTCCCGATACTTACGGACAGTATGCAAGTCTCCTAGAACTCTTTCTCACAACTTGCCCTGAACTGTGTTCAGCTTCTGTTCTGTCTCCACTTGGATCTTCCGACCACTGAGTCGTATCAGTTAAGATAAAAATGAAATGTAATAAGTCCCCAGATGTACCTCTCTATCGTACTGTATATCGATACTCTATGGCTGACATTTATATCAGATTTACCTCTGCGTTCCATGTTTAAAAAAGATGTGTCCTCTATAGTATCAGACCTGACGGAATGGTTAATTGTAGGCATAGACCGTTTCATACCCTCGAAAAATATTCCAGCAAAAAACTAACAGCCAGCCGTGGTTTTCTCCAGAATGTGCTGTTGCCATTGCGCATAGAAATCACTTTTTCCATTGCTTCCAACGTAATAGATGTACTGAGACTAAAGTCGCTTTCAGAACTGCCAGCAACCACTGTGAGAAAGTTATAAAGAACGCAAGAGAGTTGTATGCTCAGCCCGTCAAGTCCAAAGTAGCTGATCAGCGGTTTGGTTTCCACAAATTTTGGCATATAGCAAACAGAATCCTGAACAGAAGCGTGTGCTCTATCCCAACTCTCATAAATTGACCTGAGGTAATCTCGGCAGCATCAGACAAAGCCAAACTCTTTGCCAAGAACTTTGCAGCTAATTCTAACCTTTGCGACCAAGGCCGCCAACCTCCAGTATTTCCTACTATATCAGAAAACATGCTATGTGATATACAAATATATGTACGTGATGTTGCCAAGCTAATCAAAAACCTTGATTCCAGTAAAGCAATCGGCCCTCACGGTACTTCAATTATAGTACTCAAAAGACTTCAAACAGAACTTGCGCCCATCCTTACAAAACTGTTTAAACGTTGTCTTAAGGAGAATTGCTTCCCATCACCCTGGAAAATCTCATCAGTATGCCCCGTATTTAAGAATTCAGGTGATCGCTCATCTTCCTCACAGTACAGGCCAATAAGTCTCCTGTGTGTCATGAGTAAGTTGCTGGAATCTGTGTTAAATAGAGAAGTAATCAACCATCTTAGCAAAAATAACCTTCTTAGTGACACGCAATATGGTTTCCGTTCTGCAAGATCTATAGCAGATATGCTTACAGTTATATCTCATAGGATAAGCAAATCTCTCGACGGAGGCTACCTTTCTAGGGCAATTTCTTTTGACATATCAAAGGCCTTTGATAGAGTATGGCATAAAGGTTTACTTCATAAGGTCTCCAGCTACACCGTAGCTGGAAATGTCTTCTCAATTATTAAACCATTTCTCTCTGATAGGTTCATAAAAGTAATGGTTGATGCGCAGATATCAGAAGCTCTTAGTATTAATGCTGGAGTCCTCACGGGTTCATCCTGGGCCCAACTCTCTTCCTGATCTATAATGATGATCTTCCAAATCACATCCTTACATCATTCGTAGACATCTATGTCGATGACACTACTATCTATGGTAGCACATCTAAGACCGTAAACGATCAAGTTCTCTGTGATTCTCTCTCCTCTGATCTTGAGCAAGTGGTACAATGGAGAAAGAGGTGGCTTCTTACTTTTAATGTATCTAAAACCAAGCTTTTATCTTTACATCATCAACGCTCTGATCCCCCTCTGACATCAATTGAAATGAATGGCTCTCGTCTTCAGGAGGCCTCATGCTTTGACAGGCTTCTGGGCGTGACAATTACTCCTGATCTTAAATGGAACACATACATTAAATCCGTTGCCAAGGCCGCTGGAAAAATGGTGGGATCTTTCTATCGATCCAGAAGATATCTCACTGCTGATGCAATTCTCTATCTATATAAGAGCTAGGTACGTTCAAGGATGGAGTACTGTTGCCACACCTGGGCAAGAGCTGCTTGAAAGGACTTATCCTGCCTTGATAGAGTTCAAAATAGACTTTGTAGCCTTGTAGGGGATGTTCTTTTCCTTCCCTACAACCTCTTTCTCACAGAAGAGATGTTGCAAGTTTCTCTCTGCTTTATCGTTGTTTTCATGGCAAGTGCTCGGCTGAGCTACATTCTATGGTCCCCCCTCGCCAAAATTTCACAAGATCTAGCAGAAAACACTATCACTAATTTCCCTCGCTCTTTATCTGTGCCTAAAACTAAGCGTAGATTCCATGAGCAAAGCTTCTTTCTTAGAACTGCACGCCTATGGAATTGTTTTCCGTTTTTCTGCTTTCCAGCTGACTACAATATGGTTGTCTTCAAGTCTAACGTAAACAAATTTTTGATGAGCCATTCCATATAAGTTAACAAATTTACCAAATCTCCATTACTAACGGTTACTACATTGTCCAATTTCTACTGTACACTCTTTTACCCTTATCATCGAGAGGCCTCTTGGCCTTGATAAGTGGTGATGCCTATGTAAAAAAATACATTTAAGGGCACTCTAGGTTTTGCCAAATTCGCATTTTTACTCTGTTTATTCGGTTTCAATTTCTTTTTCCCATAGAACTTATCGTGTAAATACATGTAACTGTTTTTATTTTGTTATAAAAAAATTCAGGTTAGTGAACTCTGTACTGGGCGCTGGAAAAGTTTAAGAAGAAATAGACACGGTTAATAGAGAGGGGAGACATCGTTGGGAAATTACTTTGTGGGTATGTGTGGAATCGAAATGGAATGCTCCAAGCAAGTGGTCAGAAAGTGTTGCGGCAGATGTTTAGACTCTGCCGAAATAATTGTTGACCGAATCAATATTTAGGTAGTGAGTTAAAAATTTAATAATAAAAAAATGTCCGGGAAAAAGGCAATCAATATATTGATTATATTATATTGATATATAATCAAAATATTCCCCGATATATCAGTGAAGAATTATGGGGATTAATAGAAATTGTATGGAAATATACAGTTTTGTGAAGTTCTATATATATCTCTATATAAAACAAAGTCAGATATACGAAAAATAAATGTATAAGATAAAATAAATATGTAAAAATATAAATTTTTGAAAAAAATCTCAATCGAAATTTATGAGAAGATTAAATGAGAAAAGAGAGAATTTTAAATAAGTGTTCGTAAATGCATAAATATTGTATAAGCAATGTGTTTTATTGTTGTTATGAAGAGTGTTTTGTTTTGATTAGTTAGTAAAAGAAAAAATAAATTTTGCTAAGATAATGAATTTGTATTGGTATAAATAAATGTTATTTAAAGTGTTAATTAAAGTCAAGTTAATGGAAAAATGGAAGAACTATTTTAAAATAGAAAAAAAATGTTAAGTTGTATTTATACTGTAATTGAGGTATTACCGTATGTGAATTTTTGATTTAAGCAAGTAAATTGTCCAATTGTATCAATAAACATCTTTCCAATTAACGGAACAACATTAAGAAGTTACATCGGGAAACAAAATAAAAAGAAAGAAAGAAAGAGAAAAAACGCTGTAATGGTCGTTGTGCGCGTATGTGTGGGCTGTGAAGTGTAAAGTAGAAGTACGAACAATTCTATAACAGAAATACGGTGTCAGCGTCGGTCTGGCTGGTCGGTAAACAACGACCTGGAATAATAGCCGGTCATTTTCATTTGCATACGTACAATAATACATAGTGTTTATCAGTTGCCGATACTTGTTGAAAACATTTCGATGCAAAACCTAGCTTAAAACACTACCAGGCAAGCAACTACCTTTGTATGAAATTTTATAAAAATCGGTTCAGCCGTTTTTGAGTCTATAACGAACGAACTCACACACACAGACAAAGTTGCATTTATATATATATATATATACATATATATATATATATATATATATATATATATATATATATATATATATATATATAAGAATACAAATTTAAGACTGTAAATTATTTTTTACATGAATTTATTTGTTCGACAAGCTACTCAAATAAGATATATTGAAATTTTTTTAATCCGCTGAATTCCAAAGAAATGCTTTTTTATCTCCTCAGAGGAAAGATATTAGCAAATGAATATTATAGCGAAGCTATGAATTTGCTGATACTGGCATTAATTGACACAGCATTACAGGAAAACTTTCCATAAATGCAAAAACAAACAAACACATTTTTATAGGGTTCATAAAATTGGGGGGGGGGTGTATAAAAATAAAAAGATAACTTAAAAGTCCAGGATAAAAAAACAGACGAAAATATATGAAACGGTTAAGTATTATCAACACGAAATGATGATAGAAGACAATGTTCTCATGAGAAGAATCCGGAATTATACTGTTGACAAGTAGACTTAAATTAAAATACAAAATCTGTGCAGTAATCATAAATGCTTGTAATAATCCAAATCCGTTTAATCCAGATGTATAGAAATATCCGTTTGCAAGCAGTCGAGGAATAAAGACTATTTCAATTCGTTATATATATATATATATATATATATATATATATATATATATATATAATCATCCACATACAGTATTGTTTCATTGTATCACAACTCATCAATGCAGCTAGACTAGCACTTTCCCTAGCCGGGAATTGAACCTACAACCATCGCATTGATAGTCGGCATGAAAGGGAAAACGGCCCATGAAATCTGTGTTCACCTCAACAAATGTCCATTTAAATAAACATTCGCCCACCGCTTTTACAGTGCTGGAGCTGCTTTTTTTATTTACAAACAAACAAGCAAACAGCAAGCCTCGCTTTATAGCTAATTAAGCAGTGGGTGGGATATATTTACGACAGTGCTCTACCTAAATAGATATATATGAAAATTTGGAATTAACTTCAGTAATTTAAAAAAAGAAATTACGACAGAGAGTAACTATTCGACAAGGAAAACAAAAAAGTTATTTTTTTTTCTTAGTCCATGGATTTTCAATAAATGACTCCTCTCGTCAGAGGAAATGTTTTTATCAAAATAATCTTTATTTAGCACATAGAGTGAAAAACTAAAATGCTTGCATGGAATATTCAATAGTGTAGTTAGGTTCAACGAAGAAAATAAAGGTACAATCGTAAGATCCAAGCACTGACAAAAGGTATAATCGAGACCAAAGAGAAAGTTTTTTTAAAATGTTTAAATGCATGTATATGCATATAAAGTAATCCATAAAATGCGATAAGATAAAATCTTTTGCGACAAGCGTACTATTTTCACAAACGTACTGTACAAAAGTTTTTCCTGAAAAGCTTGTTAGATAATGTTTACTGAAAATTTTTTATACAATAAACATATTTTAAATTAAGCTAATATGTAAAAAGCTATATGCCTGTCTGTCCGTCTCCATATTTGCAAACTTTATCTCCTCCGAAACTAAAAGTCACAGCGCGGCGCTAGGGGCCTCAAATGCTTGGATTTTTTACGGATCGTTCTTTTATGAGTCTTTAGCCGATTAAAATAGTTTTAAAGGGGTCAAAAATGGGTCTAAATTGAAAATCGTTATACTTTTTGTACATTCATTTTAGTTTATTTTAAAATTTTAATTTTCATTCAGTTCACATACGTGTCATGTTAGTACAGTAGTAACGTCACAAGCTTTGAATACTATAGTTTTACTTTCGGTTTCGATTCTAGCTGATGGCACCCACACTTTTTTAAAAAAACTTTTGAAATCACGACTCTATAATAACATTTCCGAAATATGGACAAATTGAAATATCATATTTAAGCTTATTTTTACGCCCGGGCAAAGCCAGCGCTCCCTCTATTATATTAAAAATTATTAAAAATAATATCATAATAGAATAGTTACCACTACGTGAAAAAAAAAAAAAGAAACTCCGTAGGGTCCCATTTTAATATTTGATGGAACCCTACGGACATTTTCTCTCGTAATGGCATATGCACTATTAAAGTGTTAATATTTTTTAATATTTTTTAATATATTAATTTAAAATATATTAACTGTGTAAGAATTTGTCATTATCTTAGGTTGGTTGTTTTTGTTTTACGGCATATCAACCCTTTTCTGGTTATTTAATGCCGAATCCAAAAACTTTAAAGAAATTTTTTTAATAGGATATATTTGTTGTTTTCAAGTCGGTTTCTATTTAACCCATAGTTGGGACCCTAACGGGTACTACCACTCCGGGTCAGAGTGGACCTGGGAGCAATGGCAATTAAAGGGTAGCTCCACACTCCCAAAAGCCCTAAAGCTGGGGCCTCACCACTGGATATAGTTTAAGGTCATATCCAGGATCGGGAAGTAGGGGAAGAATAAAAAAGAGGGGAAGGGGGCGGTTGTTTTTGTTTTTGTTTTTGTAGAAAATAATTAAGTTTTACAAAAGAGAATATAAAAACAAAAAGGAACATCAATGTAGGTGCATTTCGTCTCAGGAAGCAAACAGGCAGCCTGATCTGGTAGCACCAGTCATTATCTTAATGTGGCTAGAAACAATATTGTGATGAATATTTTTAAATGTATATTTTCTCTTTGATCCTTTCCCGTTTAACTTTTTTCGAACGCATATTTTTTAAATAGTTACGCACTTGATAAAAAACACCCCGTTTCGCGTCTTATTTTTCTGTTCACCCAATGTCGACTTAACTACTCTTAGTGACCTTTAAACTCTAGTGATACGATAAAAAAACACTTTTTTCTATTTAAAATAATTTAAATAAGCAAAGTAAACAGTATCGATTTTGTTTACTAAACAAAACTTTGTATATTTAGTAAGTAGATTGTTTTTTTGGTGTTTGACGGCCTCATCAAAAACTCTAGGATCATTTTAAGGTCAGACAGGATTTTTTTTTTAAATCAGCATATATGAAATTATGCAGTATGGTTTTATGCATGGGCGACGGATTGCTTGTGCTATATTTATTCTGCGACAAACAGGAAGATTGTATATACATTTCTGGTTTGTGAAACCTTTCTGTCTTGTACAATAAATGTGGCTATTTTTCTATTTTTTTAGATTTTCCAGTACAATCCGACTGTTTTTAGAAAATTTAATATAATTTTTATTTGCACAGTGCTGAAAAGTCTTTCTGGGTTGTTTACTTAGAAGAACTGGTATCTTGTTGTTTCAAAGTTTTAACCTTCAATTAGTATGTGGTTAATGAACATAAGGTTTTAACATGGTATATATAACAGGGGATCTTCTTTTAGAAGGTGAGAGTTTGTTATGTAATAGTATGACCTATATGAAGTCTGGCTAAGATTACTTTTTCCTTTCTCTGCTCCCTATATCCCAGTTACCATTCTTTGATGGTTGATGTTATGTGGTAGACTTCACATTTAGCTATATGGATTTTGATATTTAAGGATTGAAATTTAAATAACTATCTAGGGAAGAGATAATGTTCATTTTAGTTAAATAAGGAAGACAGAGAAAGAAGAAAAAATATCCGATAAATGAACAAGTAGACTCAAAGTGGGAAAGGAGACACAGGCATAAAGGAGTAGCAGTGATAAAGCTTGTATGGGTGAGAAATATACAAAGTGCAAGAGATACCTGTTAGATGTTCCTTTTGACATTTCGTTTTTGTTAATTTCTTTATAACAACATGTAATTAATCTAATATAATCTATCTATCTATCTATCTATCTATTCCTTTTCTCTCTTTTTCTCCCTCTCTCTATATAAATATATATAAATAAACATAAATGCACATATATATATAAATACAAATACATACATACATACACACACACACACACGGTGGCCGAATGGATTAGGTCCTTGCTAATTGAGATAAACATGACTTCTGTTGTCGGGTTCAAATCTGCACTGATGATTCCCGAAAGGATGAAACACTAGTGTCTGTAGGTATTTAATAATTATTATAGTAAATAATTATATATATATATATATATATATATATATATATATATATATATATATATATATATATATATATATATATAATAAATTCCACAGCCAAACAACGTCGCAACACACAAGAGCCATGACAGTCAAAGAACCGGAAGTCCAAGACTCGAGTTTCGCCCTCATTTTGGGCTCATCAGTTAGACACATCCGAACTCAGGATTCGAAACCCGAGCCTCTTGCATGCAAGGCAAGCACTCTACCAACTGAGCAAACGCCCTGCACACAAGAATTTCAATTAACCAATACGACTTTGAAATGAACCTACTTCGTCTCAACAAGGGACGCGGTCATCCAACCAGCTAGTAACCCCAATATATATATATATATATATATATATATATATATATATATATATATATATATATATATATATATATATATATATATATATATATATGTCTGCTTTGGCCACTTTCATCGATTTTCATATATCATCAGCCATGTTTTTCCTGCTTACCAATTTCAGCAAGGAGCACGAGTGACTAATTCCCCACTCATAATATAGCAACATAATTCAAGCATAATATAATTAGAGTAATTATTCCTATTACACCGTGCGTTAGATAACTTCACATCACTACCTCGATTCCGATTTAGCGGCTAATAAAAGAATACTACTGCACAAAATTTTGTGTTTTTAGTAAAATCTTACGCATAAAACCAAATAAAACTGCTTTCCGAAGAGTTTATTATCATTCCAGATCATTTATATGTTTTGTTCTTAACTAGAATTGTTAGGACGTAGGTAGAACACAATAAATTATCTTTATATAGATCTAGCTATCTATCCATCTCGATCTATCTATCAACGATTCTATCTATCTATCTATCTATCTATCTATCTATCTATCTAACTGACAAGATAGACAAGAGATGGATGTTTGATAAAAGCTGTCAAAAGCATAAGAAGTCACCGGAAGCATCTTGCTATATCGTGAGATGCGTTAGGATCAATATAACATAAAATATCTTACCGTAGAGTGTCTAGTCTTCTCGTGGGTATGTTTGCAGCACATGATGAAAGAATGGAACAATTATGAACAAATAAGAAAATCATGCACTGTTACATGGCGATATACGTTTATTATGGAGACACACACACGTAACGACAATTACAACATAGTACATGAAAGGTTAGAAGTCCAAGTATCATAACTGGAACAAACCGGAATGATGCTCACTTCTCTATTTTGAAAGTCACTGTTTCCTCTCCACTTTGTACTTTCAGTCGTTGATCTCGCGAGAAATTATGAGAATTTAAAGTTTAGGGCTATGGACAAGGGAGGCAACTTTTCCCCAAATAAGTAAAGAATTATCCCCCTTGCATTATACTTTTGTATCGTCCTAACACATCTTATCAGCTGACTCGGAAATACGTGTATGTTACCACGTGATCAGGTTAGCTGGGGATCACATTAGAGTTGAAACTTAGAATTAGAACAGAGCGGTTGGGTTTAACGGTCGTCTCTCCCCCCCCCGCCCTTGGAAGGGAGATGACGTGTCTAAAAAATGGAGACTAATAGAATTAAGAAGAACTTAACATGGCAAAATGAACTCACTTTTCCTATTCATCTGCGTCGAAATTCTGGCAAGTGAAATAAAGATAATCTCTTCTCTATTCTATTCTATTTCTATCTATCTTCTTTTCTATTCTATATAAATAAAATGAACTCATTTTTTCCCGTCTGATTTTTACATTAATAGGATTAAAAATCAAGATATTTCATGCAAATATAATATGCACAAACGGCAGAACAATATCTGAGGTGTGTTATAGGCTTATTATTTCTCAAATTCCTCGATAATCTTAGATTTCTATACTTTTTCTGCTGAGAAGTCACGGCCAAAATCGGTTAAGATCAATGGAAGTGGTAAAATAGTTTCTCTCTAATAAATTCCTCCTCCCCCTGCCACCACTTAACACCGTTTGGGGATCGTTCACAAGGAACAGTTGAGAAGAGAACACCGGTTTGGCTTCGTAGTTCTTTCATGTGAAGTTATTTAAAATCACTAAACTAATCTGCAGTGCTCTGTGGCGTAGTGGTTAGCGTGCTGGACAATTCACATTATATTTTCACGTTCGCGCCGACCTACCGTAGTCGTTTTTTTTTTTTTCCTAAACAACTGGAATGGACTTTTCTTGGTGGCCGAACTGTTAACGTTGCAGATGTTTTTGTTTTTTTCACACTTTATTTTCCTACTTTTACTCATGACTCCGGGTTTGATCCTTCCTACTTACCTACCATAACATTTTTTAAAACTCCCCCCCCGTCCCGGAAATAAACACTCGGGCAACGCCGGGTACCCCCGCTAGTATGAAATACAATCATCGTTTTTTGGAGTGAATCATTTGTTCCAACAGGTTCCAGCCTTCCCTTCAAGAACAAGATGAATTCCAGATGAACTTAGATCAACGAACAATGAATATATCGGATACGTGACACACCCACGCCCACCCACATATGAACATTTAGACGAGCATAACGTTGGAACATAAATAGACTGCAGCAAAATAACTTTTTTTTTTTTAATTACATTTTCACCCCAAACAATGCACATTGCCACTTTGGTGTAGGGCGCTACTATCAGGGGCAACAACTACTGGGGCACTATGTAGGGATTTGGGCAGCAAGATGTCTGTTCACGTTGCACTTGAACTTCTGCACGTCAGTACAGTTGGGGAAGCAGGGACCTGGAATGGAATTCCAAAGTCTAGCGGTTCTGGGGAAGAAACTACTGCAGTGGAAAGATCTTTTACATCTAGGGATGTCTACAGTGTGTGGGGGAATTTTGCAGCCTGTCGGGTCTGTCGAGGGTGTTCACGTCGTGGGGGCACAAGTGCTTGCAGTTCGTTAGAGCATTCATAATTAAAATACTTATAGAACAGGCAGAGGGATGCAACGTTTCGTCGATGGGACAGAGGCTGAAGCTTAGATGCCAGTTCAGGGCCTATCAGATTTGCGACTCTCTTTTGAACCTTGTCAAGGAGCGAGAGACTAGTAGCCGATGCACCATCCCAAATATGACAGCAATACTCCATACATGCGCGAATGGTGGCCTTATAGAGGTACAGGATATTTTCGGGTGTCAGTAGTTTTCTAGCACGATAGAGAGAGCCCACCTTCCTCGCAGCGGCCCTGGTAATGCCCTCAATGTAACAGTTTCAACTCATGTTTCCTTAAGGGTCAGATAGTGAAGAACCACCATAGACATTTAGTGACACGTGCACGCATTCAAATTAAGCCTACATAGTACATATTTCTGTATGCCATATTGGTACCCCATTATATCACATAACTGTTTTGGTGCTCGTTGCCAGGGCACCCATAGAAGGGCGCGAAAAAAAAAATCGAACCTGGAGGCTACCACGGTGAAAAACAAACACACAAACAAAAAATAGGAACAATGAAAAAAAAAAAGGAATGATCCTGAAAAAAAAAATGATTGGACACTAGATATAAAAAGGAAAGAAAAACAGATAAGAAAAAAAAAAGATAACAAATAAAATAAAAAGAAAAAAAACGTTGCTAGAAACACAAACACGCACACGTTGGCTGAACGGTCCTAGGGAAAGATAGAACATTTAAAAAAATGAAATGAAAAGAAAAAGGAAAGAAAAACCCAACGAGATTAATCTAATTACGCTTTTTTCATTGTGCGTTATAAAACTTCGTATCAATTACTACATTGATTTGCGATTACTGAAGGTTAAACTTTCATTTTAGTTGTTCACGCATGAGTGATTTCGTTTCTAGAATAATTTGTTTCGCGCTTGTAGTTTGCATATTGTACAAAATACTAATATCTTTATTATTTTTTTATGAGTACTCACAGTGAGTTATTATTACTATAAAAAAATGTTCACTTTACAAATAGTTGTACCTGTGAACAAATTGTACGAAACAATACTAACATTTTAAGTGTCAAATACTCCGCATTAACCGGGAATCGTTGGCCGCTTTTCTCCTATCAACTTCTTACGCGGTCGTAAACAAATTTAGCTAGAGACCACTTTTACCGTGAAGTGTTTTCCATTATCTCAGGAATAATGTCTGGCGTTACCAGGACCATATCAGGGATGCATCCATTAGTGACAGCAACGAGAACACGACGAATGGAACCTGAGAAAGATAGCGAACATATTTTTTACGTCGGACGAAATTTTATGTTTGGAAGCAAATTACATTGCCAATATCAGCTGCGCTTGTGGAAATGAATTTTTGGTCTAATTTTCGTTGTCTGTTTGTTAAACGCCAACAAGATGTAGTCGTTATTTGACTTATTACGTATGATTAATACAGTGCGTTATAATTTTTCTCCTGTAATTAATTAATGTTTTATTATGGAAATCACCCGACAATAAGTGCTTGATGGATAGATTGCGATACAGAAAAAGGTAAAGTTATCGAAAGTAAAAAGAAATCCATAACATAAGAAAATGTGACAAAATAATTAAAAAAAAAGAAAGGGCGATCGGAAGTGGAAAAGGAAACCTGTTGCACCCTGGGAAAATGAGTCAGGCTTTTAGGATTTCCAGTCTGTATTAATATATTGAGTAGTCAGTTTAGTTTACGGTAATTTATATGGCCCGGATGTTATTTTGTGCAACAGATGGCGATAGTTTGCAGAGATTGTGATAGACGCAAGGAAACAGGCAGAACTTGATAGAGTTTTAGCAGATGAAATGAGCTGATCAACAGTCTGCCATTTTTTTGGGTAGCTGAAGGCTATATATATATATATATATATATATATATATATATATATATATATATATATAGTAAGTTATAAAATATATATGGCGATTAAGCTACACTGAATATTCCGTGTTTCATCCACTCTAGGACTCTTCAGGCTTATGCCCGAATTCTCTGGTTAAAAAAAAACAAAACACTAACCTAGATTAAAAACAGATCAAGAAACTAAATATCCAGGCTTAATAGAGCACACACAAAGGAACAGATCAACGAGAGGTCAAATAGGCCTTTGTCCGATAAGTGCATGCTCATTGGCTAATAGGAAGGGCGCAGTGGATACTAGAAAGCTGATTGGCTAACTAAAATCTCAATAGAAGATGCGCATATAAAAACGACAAACAACCACAGAATTTGTGCATAAGCCTGAAGAGTCCTAGAGTGGATGAAACGCGGAATATTCAGTATAGCTTAATCGCCATATACATTTTATAACTTACTAACTAGCTGTACCTATGTATTGAGCACTTTTAATAAATACTTAAAATTTACGCATAAATCTATACTTTCGTATATTAATTTTATGTGAGTAAATTAAGTAGTTATATATATATATATATATATATATATATATGTATGTATGTATGTATATGTGTATGTGTGTGTGTGTGTTGTATTTATGTGTCTGTATGTATATCTTACATGTGTCAATATATATTACATGGTCTTCTGTATCGTCTAGTGGTGTATATAAAAGTATACTTAATATAGAGTATAGAAATATTCATTGTGTTCTACATGCATATAAAATGATCATTGTATGTGTGGGAACTTCTTCATAAATACACGTGGTAAACAGATGTGCCACACAAACTTTTATAGACAACTTTTCCTGCAATCAAACGGCTAACAATATTTACTTGGCACATACGTTCTTATATGTCTAAACCCCGAAAGAACACCATGACAATGATTTATATTATACACAGGTTTTATTCGTCTTATGGATTCCCTTGTCGGAATCTTACCACACTGAGTCTTTCTACATTTTTACAGTTTCTTCCTCTTCTGCTCCTAACCCGAGGTCGTCCACACGTCTGCTTGCTAACGCGTTTCTCGCCAACTTATTAGCTCACGCCCTCAATAGCAGCCAAAATTACACGGCCAGAATGAAAACAAGAAGAGATGGGAACGAAAAGAAACTCACGTAAGAAATATATTAGGTTGGTGCAAAAATAATGTCGTTTTGTTATCATATATATATATATATATATATATATATATATATATAATTATTTTTCTACTATAATAATTAAATACCTCCAGACATAAATGTTTCATCCTTTCGGGAATTTGCAGTGCAGGGTGTCACGATTAACACCAGTCGAACGATTCGAACTCGGCAACAGGAAACATCTCTGGCTCGATTAGCAAAGACCGTATCCATTCGGCTACCATTAACCGCGTGGAATAACGTTGAATTTAAACATTTTAATTTTAAATGTTCTTTACGTCAGTCAGACAGTGATGTAATCGTTATACGATGATTTATGCATAAGAACTAAATTGACCGACTTTAATTCAACTGAAAGTGCTCAACGATAAGAAACGAATTTCTTAAAGTGGCTGTCATAAAGAATATATATATATATATATATATATATATATATATATATATATATACACACGTAAAGAAAACGACATAATTTTTGCACCAACCTAATATTTCTTTATTTTTATATATTTTTTTTACGTTGGAGTTATAAATTTACACTGGTAAATCAATAAGAAGACACCTTTTGCAATAACTCTTTATACAAGGGGCAACAACCAATATGCAGCTATCGGCATGCTTAATTTGTATAACTGCATTAAAAAAAAAACAGCATAAATTAAACTAATGTTTAGTGTTATTCATTTGTAATTGCACTGTCATGTTTTTGTATATACCATATTATACAATAACATCGTGGGTTCTGCGTTTCGTCGATTTTAACAGTAATTAAAGTATATTTAATTAAAAAAGGAGAGATTACCAAAATTCTTTCTAAAACATTATATTCACTAGCAGGGCTTGTGGACATTACACATGATGAGAAATATATTTTGACTAGCAGGAATACCCGACGTAATCCGGGATTGAATGATGATCAACTGATATTCCACACTTCTATATTTTTATTGTCATCGAAATCTGTGAAATCGCCCGGGAGGAAGCTTCAAATACCTCTATGCAGTAACTTATTCCAAAAAAATATGTTATTCTACATTGCACTGTAGAGAATCTACTGTTTCTTTTATAAAATTATTTTATATAAACTTCTTTCCAGTTAACGAAAAAAAAATTAAGAAATTTACGTGCGGGCGTTGAACCTATAGAACACGGTATGCAAAAAGCAAACAACATAAAAAAACAACAAAAAAAAAAACAAAAAAAAAAACAAAAACAAAATACGTAAATTTTCAAGCCTTATAAAATACTTTGCAGTTAATGTAAAAAAATTTAGAAATTTGAACTTACAGACCACATCTTGCAAACAAACAAACAAACAAACAAACAACGAAAAATCAACAAAAAACACGCTATCAACTTTCTATCATTGTTGCTAAGCGACGACATGGAAAAACGGCTTTACCGATAATAGATAAATTAAAATAACGGTTTCGATTATCGATTATCAGTAATTATCGGAAATATTCTGAGGCAAAACTTAACTAAGATCACTCCCAGACTTATACACTAAAGTTCTGTAAATTTTAAAGAAAATCTGTTCAGCCGTTTCGAAGTCTATAAGAAGTGAACTCACACACAGACGCAGTTGCATTTATACCATTGTAGAGAAAAAGCTGATATTTTTCTGGGTAGCGCAAAAATTGTTTTTTTTTTGACAGAAAACCAATAACGCGCAACAAATATGTTTATCGACGTTTCTATCAAAATAATGTCTATTGTATCTTAAATACAGAACTGACCCAAATAAGATAAATTAATGAGAACCAATAAATACTCAGAAATGAATTTGTTCCACGTAGCTTAATATAAATAATAAAATCACATTCTAAGATATAATTTTTCATTTACTTTTTCAGTTCAGCCCCTCTTGTTAAACAATATTCTTTTTCCCCTTTTTATTTCGAATATTCCCTTTTATGATACGTTTCGCTGACTTCTTCCTTCGTTGAAGAACCACTGCATGTCGAAATTACTATCAGTTTCTTTCTCACGCCATTACAACAATTATCATATTATTATTATTACTATTATTATTATTATTATGATATTCGGAAACAAAGCTACACCAAAAGAAGACCACTCTCATATTCCAGGCCAGGGTTGTTAGATTGGCTTTTTTAAAACGAAATTTCGCGAATTTGTCTTTTAAAAACAATTTGGCATTAAAAAATGTCCTTAGCCTTTTTCGAAGCATAAGGTACGGACCAATCAAAGAAGAAAGAGACAGTATATTATTTTTATTGTTCGCAAATAGCCACAAGAAGAACAGAACAACGGATAACAGTTCAAAACATGTATTACATGAAAACAACGGAAAGGCTACAAACGAAAAGTGTGGCTAATTCACCGATCATGCGAGGGTTGCTCTGGAATTAAATCCCTTCCTGGGATCGCCATGAATTAAGTTTATATGGACGATGGATTAGTCCATTTGAACGGTGGTTCCTCCACAACAATTATATAGATTAATTGTCAAGGGAATTGATTTAAGTAGAAAGTATACGCTTAAAAAAATATATTAAAGAAATGCTATGTGAAAAGATTAGTTAGATTAATAGCCTCTAGGTGGCGAGTATTTTTTTTTCAGAATATAAATTAAGGGAACTACTTTCGGTTCGAAGAATAAGATTTCTGAATCTTAAAATAAAATTTACGTGGTTATTATAATATGCTTGACAGATTAGTATTGGTTGGTGTGAAATCGTAAATCCATTTTTAGAAACAAAAAAAAAAAAATGATGCGAAGATGTCGATGGCTTGCGGAAATTTGTGGCAGAAATTTGACATCTCAAATGTTTCGAAGTACGCGAGTTTTATTCTGAAGTTTGATGGTACCGGAAACATTCGAATGATCAGCGTATGTATTTGGTACTGATAACGGTTAAAATGATTATGAATGGAAAAAAGTAAAGAAGAGAAAGGGGAAAGAAAGGCAGAAAGGGCTGAAAGAAGAAACAAAGGAAGTAAAGTTGGAAAGAAAAGAGTACTACAAAAGAGAAATAATAAAAGAGAGAAATAGGAGTAGGAAAAAAGATATTAACTAGATATATAAGAGAAAAGACGCAATGACGAAAGAACGAAAAAGAAAAGAAAAGAGAGGAAAAAGCATTGAGGAACAGATAAAAGAGTATAAGATTGGTGCAAAAATAATACCATTTTTTGACGTTCAACTTGAAAAAAATCATAACTCCTTTCATAATAAACTTTATTAATCGAGATAAGAACCATTGGACTCGACATCTTTTTTTCCAACAATAAACAAGTTAGTCATCCTATTAGCATAGAAATCCGGAGTTCTGGAAGCGATGGAGTCATTGAAGGCCAATTCGGTATCATCTCGGCTTTTGAAGCATTTTTCGCGCAGGAAGTTGTCGAGATGCTTTAAAAAACGATAATCGGTGGGCAAGAGGTCCAGTGAATATGGCGTATAAGGCAGAGTCTTGATGCCCAATTCGTTCAACTTCTACAGGGTCAGTTGAGCAACATGCGGGCGAACATTATCATGGAGGAGAATTGGTCCCTTCATATTGACCAATCTCGATAAACCTTTTTTTGGTGCAATTTCGGCTTCCTGAAGTGTTGTGGGGCGTCTCCGACATCCAACCAATGTTACGAACGTCGCCGGTTGTTATAGATGATACACTTCTAATCACACGTGATAATCCGCTCGAGAAATGGGTTGTTTTTGTTACATAGAAGGAGCGTAGAAGACACCTCAAAACGACGTCTTTTTTCTCCATTATTATCGTTCAATTCATGCAACACCCATTAATCCAACTTTTTTTGACTTCCTTATTTGCTTTAAATGACGAGAGACTGTTCAGTGGTCGAACTAGAGTTCAACAGCAACTTCTCGTGTGGTTTTGCGAGGATCAGCTTCAATAAAAGCTTTCAAATGTTCATTATCAACTGCAGTCGGCGGGCCGTGACCCTCTTCATCTTCGAAATTCTCGTAACCACTGCGAAATTTCTTGAATCACCGTTGTACGAGACATTGGTTAGTGGTTCCTGGGTCAAGCGCATCATTGATATCACGAACTGGCTTGGCAGATTTTCGGCCTAGTTTTAACTGGAACAAAGGAAATCGTGCGGATTTGAATTTTGTCCATGCTGTTGAAAAGCCTGCAAAAAAAAAAAAAAAATGAATGAAGAGATTGAGAACGGTCACTAATAACACGATTCGATAGAGGAAAAAAACCCCGCTTCAAAATGTGATATAACATGGCTATATATATCAAATAGCGGGGGTGCCTGGCGTTGCCTCGGTGTTTGGATGTGTGTTGAGCAAAAAAAAAGGGGGGTTAGTAGGCAGACAGGCAGGTTGGAAGCCATACAGCGAAGGAGGAAAAGAACGTGACCCCCAAAAACCGTGACGTGTTTGCTGTTCCGTCCATCGCCAAACCGGAAGTGACATAGCTTTAAATTTAGGCCAGACAATCGAAAAGAGAGAATGACTTTCGAAAATATCGGCGAAAAAGGCGACCCCTTTCTGTAAAAAAGTGCCCAGTTGAGGGTGAAGGAATTAATATTTTTGGCCAATTTTTCGATATTTGTCACCCGAACGGTAGCCCTTCAAAACGATACCGATCTCGTGAAAATCCATCGCTCTGTCGAAAGTTTTAGGCAGACATAAAACATACATACATACATACATACATACATACATAATACATACATACATACATACATACATACATACATGATGATATCAACGTCTTGTCAGACGAGTGCCACTCTCTCAGACACTTAAAGTCCATGAGCCCAAAAATGACTTCCATCACCACAGGACCATTTTAATAGACAAATGCCTGAGGGAGTATCTGTACACAGATAATGTTACAGAGTCTTAGCTTTATACAAAAGCTAAGTCTCTCTCTCGGTTCAAAATGTTGAGATCCAGCAACAAGCAAGAGCAAGATAGCCAGCAACAAGTTAAACTGCAGACCGGCTTAATGTGGGTATTGGTCTCCCGCTTTGTGGTTTTTAAATCAGAGATTTGCTTCTCCTAGAAAGGTTGCCTTCACTACGACTTACGGAAGCCCTCTCCACACCAACACATACATACATCCACATAAGCACACACAGTGCTAGTTGGCCGTTGACCCCGAAAAAGGATCATTCGCCCTTTATACATACATACATACATACATACATACATACATACATACATTTAAACAGACAAGTGAGATTTTATATTATAGATGAATTAATTCCGAAATAATGTATAAAAGTAACACATGTGGAATGCACATGGAAATAACAAAACAAACGCGGAGTGAGAATTTTGGAAAAATTTTTGGAGGCAAAAATTAATATTAGCTAAGAAACGGAAAGGCGCTTGTGTCAATATAACTCCCATATAAGGAATATAACTAGTATAAACATAGCAAAAATAAGCATATTTTCCTAGGTATAATTTGGGATGCTGAAATAATCAGAAAATGAAAGAATGTTAAATGAAAAAACGGTTGCACATGCGTTTCGCTAGTGATGTAGTATTTTGCTAATGGAAGCAACGTTTTTTTACTTCCAACGCCGCTGTTGACTTCTCACAGTAAGAACGATTAACAGAAGACCTTCCGTTCGACTGACCCTTTGCGCATGTCTTGAATCGGGTAAGGTGAGGGGGACTTCTTCAAAGATGTACACGTTCACTAATGTCTCGATGGGCGAGGAGACAATATTCATTTTATTTAGGCGTTTCAGTTTCTTCTTTCACGCTGGCCCATCTTCCCTCTCCTCCCTCTCTCAGTATCATGTTACCCTCTCTTTCTCTCCCGTATAAAACTGCCTCACTGACAACAGGCATAAGATTGACATTGACTGTACCTGTTTACTATGCCTCCCCACGGGACAGAGTTAGACACCAGGGTCGTTTTTTAACGTGGAAAAAAGGTACAAAAATAAAAATTGTCTCAGTCGTGAAGGATTTCTCCCCCACCGAAAGAGAACAAGAAATAGAAGTGCAGCATCTGAAGAACAGATACTACTGACATTGACTGTAATAAGAATATATAAATTCTCAAAATTGAGTTTAACTTTCCGTTTATTTATTCCTTGTTCTAATTTAGAGATCGCGGAACCCTTGAACTGTACTTGCGAAACCCGGTTGACAAACACTGGGTTATATATTTGATATAACTTTATTCTTGACTTCCCATCGGGACTGCAAGACGTCGTAATTTTCTACATTATTCTAAAGCCGCGTTTCACTGAACTTCATAAACACGGAGACAACATCTTTCGTGTTAACTTGTTCGACTTTCCAGTCTGACTCCAAACTCTAAACAAAACTCATTACGTGTATTACCAAGCTATCTCGTTACGTCATTAACTCCACGTGGCCAAGGCACAAATCGGATGATCTACCTTCGTCACGTATTTTATTTATGTTGTAACATTCTTTTCCACAAAGTTAACATTTTTGTGGACTATTTAAACATAAATAATTTTATCTGTAAATATTTATTTCACTTTGATAACATTCTTTCTGACTAACAATTAAAATCACAACAATCGACTATTTTACTTTCCGGTGTTATCCGGTAGACTAACAACATAACGTGTGTAATTTCTCGTAAAACTTCCACTTTCAGTGGAAGACAGTGTTTCCTACAGCTGGACGAATGCCACAAAAATGGTATTACTGGTTATTTAAAAGTGTTCGATTAGAATCTTATAGGTAAGATAATTATTTTATATTCTTAGAAAACATTGTTTTTAAAAAAGAAAATTTTACAGAGAGAGTGGAAACATTTCTCATAGAAAACTGTGCTTCTAGAAAAAATTACTCTTTAACATAGCTTACTTTCAGTCACCGTTTTCTTGCATCTAATTGGGAAGAAAGAAAAGAGGTTTTGATTGTTAGCAGAATCTGATTAAATAATACGGTTCGGGACAGACTTATAGATACTCTGGAGGGCGTGATTAGTTGAGTTATTAGGACAAGCCTCTCCGACCTCTCATCGAACTAAAGTAAGGACCTAAATAAAGTGCTACAAGTCACATGACCATTTATGCAGTCAAGATACGGACTACTCAGCCTTCAGCACCCCGCCCGAAGGCGTCACACGACGCCAACCACAGCCGGCAAATGGCCCCGTTTTAATTGTTTTGTACCCCATATGTCTTGACTTCACTTTCTCGTTTCTAAGGTGCTTGGATGAGATGTTGGGGATCTTTCGGAAGCATTTCATTTCTTTGACCGATATCCTTATCTCTAAGTCCGAATTTAAGGTTAATTAGTCACGAAGAAATGCAACAGACGGCCATATGCAAATACCGAGCCGTGAGCGAAATGATGTCAGGGTAAGGAAAAGAAAGACTATATATGAGAGAGAGAGAGAGAGAGAGAGAGAGAGAGAGGGAGAGAGACAGAGAAAGAGAGAGAGCACGTTTGAGAGGACAATCACGTTAGAGACACGGATGACGTTCGAGATCAATGATGACGTGAGAAAGGTCACAGCCGTAACAAGAAGTCACGAATGGTGGGAGAATGAGGGAATGAATATCTTTTACGACAACAAACAAAGCGAGTATTTTTTTAAAATTCTTTATCTACTTTATGACTGAGGTTACAATGTGTTGGTTCCCGGAAAGCGTTACAGGAATATGGAGTTGACCAGGGAACGCTGCAATATCGGTTTTGAGCTGAGTGTGATATTTCTGTAATTCCATATAGACATTAGCCTGGCCAGTACTGCTGTTGCCTGTGCAATACTTATAAAACCTTCAAACTTAGATCCATCATCCGCCTTAAGATACTTGAAGTTGTGAACGATTTTCTTTCTTACCTACTTCAATTAGTGATTCCGTTATTTCATAGTCCATATTTACTTACCTCCTCACGAGCGCGAGTTAAACACAAGGTCGGTTTTTAAAGTAGGACAAATCCAGCTGCCTCATAAAGGGCACTCTGCATGTGAATAAAAGTAAAAAAAAAAATCTTACTTTAGAAAACTGAAAAGAATGAGTACAGCATCAGAACAGGTACTACACTTTACTCACTTATCCTTCTTTTCTATCTGTCGTTCCAACGCTTGTTTCTTGCTTATTTTATTTATTGTCTTTTTGTAGTGCGATCAGATCTGTCCCTTAGAAGATACTGGCTTCCTGACCTGAAATGTACCAAATATTGGTTTATTATTTTTTCACTACTCTTTTCAAAACACAATCATGTTCTGCAAAGTCAAAAACAAAAACAACAATTTTCCTCTACAACACAACAAAACGAAACAGCATAGATGAATATCTGAAAATATGAAAAAAATAAGCATAAAAGCTTTTAGTGAAATGATTTGGATTCGGAATTAAATAACCAGGAAAGGCATGATATGCCGTAAAATAAATCAATTTAACCAAATACTATGAACAATTATTTGAAAATATAAAGGACTCGAAGCATGAAAACTTTAACCAAAATAACTCGATTCGGTATCAAATAACCTGAAAAGGATTGATATGCCGTAAAACAAAATAGTCAAACCAAACAATCCCTCCGTTTAATTTCTTTATTCTCATCTCGTCATTTCTTTCTTTCTCCAATATTTATTTTTTATCTCCAATATTTATTTTTTCATCCCCAATATTTATTTTTTTTTATCTCCAATATTAATTTTTTTATCTCCAATATTTATTTTTAATCTCCAATATTTATTTTTTTATCCCCAATATTTATTTTTTTTTTATCTCCAATATTTATTTTTTTATCTCCAATATTTATTTTTTATCCCCAATATTTATTTATTTTTATTTCCAATATTTATTTATTTTTATCTCTAATATTTATTTTTTATCTTCAATATTTATTTTATCTCCAATATTTATTTTTTATCTTTAATATTTATTTTTTATCTCCAATGTTTATTAAATTACTTCTTTTCGTATTCTTTTCTTTTTATTTCTTTTTTTCGGTGTTTTTTCTTCTGTATTGTTCATTCTCCCTTTCGTACCTTACTTTTCTGTTATACCCCCCCCCCCGTTATTATCTTCAACCTTTTTTTAATTTTTATTTCTCCCTTTTCTTTCCTCCTCCTTTTCTACAATTAGTTCTTCTACTCTCCCATGTTTTTTTTTTCATTCTTCATTCCGACCGTTTCTTTCTTTTTCCGTATTCATTTTCTGTTAATTTCGTTCTTCCTCCGTTTCTTCATCTAATCTTTCCATTTAACGCATCTAATATTATTTTCATCCTCCCTCTATCCATCTCGTATTTCCTTCCTCTCACATACTTCCGTGTTTCTTTCATTCCTCTTCCCTTCCTTATTTCCTTCTCCCAAGCGGCCTTACACTTCACTTTAGTAATTCATAAAATAAAAATAAAACGGGAAATAAATAAATAAAAATCTAGGTCGACATTCTTTTTTCTATTTTAACAACAACATTTATCATCGTTACTCTCCCGTCTCGATGACATTTAAAAAGTCTCTCACTACCACGTGTCTATCTAACTTGGCACATGTTTATCTTTCTTTCGACAGCACGCTGGCTACAGTAAGTTCATTCTTGCCTTCACTTTACATGTCCGTCTTTCTCGGTGTCGACTCTTTGCTCCCAACCACACACTTCCTAATTTGCATACACGTTCAAACGCCGCTCTTGCTGCTAATACAATCGCTTGCTATCCATCCATCGACTGCTGCTATATTCCCACGCGCTCATACGCGCTCTGTTACACATATCGATGTCCCTGTTTTTCTTTATTCCCTCTTCATCCTTTTTTCTATGCCTTGCTTGCTTTGTTCTTCTATTTGATTGGTCCTTGCATTTAGTCTAACTTATTGTATTTTTATCATTCCTCTCCCGTTCCTTATTTTCTTTCTTTCTTTTTCTTCTTTCTCCTTATTCTATTGGTCCTGGATATGACCTTACACTATATCCAGTGGTGAGGCCCCAGCTTGCGGGCTTTGGAGAGCGTGGGACCACCCTTTAATTGCCATTGCTCCCAGGTACACTCTGATCCGGAGTGGTAGTACCTGTTAGGGTCCAAACTGTGGGTTAAATAGAAACCGACTTGAAAACAACAAATATATTCTATTAAAAAAAAATTCCTTTAATCTTTGGATTCGGCATTAAATAACCCGAAAAAGGTTGATATGCTGTAAAACCAACCATCCTTATTCTATCCCCATTCCCCCCCCCCATTCCTTTCACGTATCCCTTGTCCATTCCTCTTGTTTCTTTATATATTCAGGTCTATTTTCTCTTCTTACCTCTTCCCCATTTCTTTCATTCTCTATACCCTCCTACTTCCTTTATTTCTCCCCCTACCCGTTCTCTGTTCCCCCATTCTTTCCTACTTTTATTCTTTCATCCCTCCTTCCGCCTCATTCCCAATTCCCCCTTTCTTCATTCACCCTTCTTCCCTTATAACGGCTCTCAGTCTAGTCCTTTCTTTTTTTTCTTTTCCCTTCTTACCCCCTTTTTGTTTATTCCTTCCTTCATTTCTTCATTTTTATCTTCCTCTTTTTTCTTCCTTTCCACTTTTCTTCTATTCATTCATCTCTTTTCTTCCATTTATTTTCTAGTCTTTCTTTTTCTCCCCGTTTCTTTCTCCACCCCCAATCCACAGTTCCTCGTCTGCCCCTTCAGTTTTTCCATCTCATCAGTTTTACTTTTTGACCACAAATATTCATATTCAAAGAATTGTCACTTTCATTTTCCTTTGATGTAATGCAAACTGTCGCTTCTAAAGCTTTGCAGTCTGACCGAATTTTTATGGCGTCAGTCTGCTATGAATTCTTTTCTTCGTCTTCTATTTTTTACTCTTTTTAACTTTTTATACTTTTATACTTCTTTGACTATATTAGAGAAGTAATTTTTTCAGGTCAATAATATTCAGCGTGAAGTGTATTTCTGAAGATCATAACACGTATAGAACCCTAAATGAAATAGATATAACAAAAAATAATGATATAAAATTCTCAAGTAACTTCAAACATTAAAGAAAAATAATCGAGATCCTTCCAATAAACATATCTCGAATATTTATGGTTTTACTAAAAATTTACGACAAAAAAAACAAAAAAAAAAACTACGTACGACCAATGTACGACTACATGACGCTGCTACTGATTAAAGCAGCTTTAACACAACCTGGGTCCGTCAGCGTAAACATATCGTAAAATATTCTTGTAATATACAATAAAGCGAATTTACTCAGAAATTTCGGTTTTTTTTTTGGCAAATATCTTTTTAAGTCCATACCTAAAAAGATATTTACTAAAGAAAACTCCTGATTTTTTAAGTTAAATATTCCCTTTTACACGAGCGATCTACTGAGTTCGTTAGCGCAAAAAAAAAAATGCTGTTTTTAAAATAAACACTTTAGTCACAGTCGCGATTATTTTTGGCAAATTCTTAAAGACTGAGACTTTTTTTTTAACCCAGTGTGTCACTATTCAAAAAAAAAACTTTGTTGTTACACAAGAAAAAAAAACAAATGCAGACTCTGTGGACAAAGAGACGAAACGATAAACCGCATAGTAAGTGAATGCAACAAACTGGCTCAAAAGGAATAGAAAAACAGGCACGGCCAAGTGGGGAGGGCGATGCATTTTGAACGTACAGACAAATGGTACAAGCTTAAACCCGGAACAGTACTCGAAAATGTGAACTAAAATATCTTATGGAACATGGAAATACAGAGGGAAAAAAACCCATCCAAGCAAGAAGACCAGATGTCGTAATAATTTACAAGAAAGAAAAATCCTGTCAAATCGTAGATTTTGTTGTCCTATATGACAGGGTGAGTATGAAAGAAAAGGAGAAACGTAGCAAATACACAGAGCTAGTCAGAGAGTTGAAAGGGATTTGGATGATGAAGAAAATCAGCATAATACCTATAATAGTAGGAGCACTACGAACATTCCGAAAAACCTTGTAAAAAAGAATGGGAGAAATTGGAATCAGAGGAATGGCTGCGAAGATACAACGACTAACGATGATGAAAACGACTGAAATATTAAGGAAACCCCTTGAATGCGGAGAATAATACAGGTATACAATATAATGAAGAAGCGTTACAGGGAATGAAGAACACTGAAGCTGCATATCAACAAGTTCTACAGCCCCATCATGCATCCCCTCCCATTGTCTCATCAGCGTCGACTCTCACAACAAAAGTGATACCAAAGAGCCGAGAAGGGTCAAGAGGGATGGAAAGACCGAGGATAAAGCGCTGACCAGACCCCAAGCGCGAAGAGAACTGGGATCTTGGGGAGGCTTAATGCCACTCAAATTCCAGTATAGACCAATGGCCGCTGCCAGCGAGAAATCAATGATAAGAGGCTGTTGCGATGACGCAAATATATTTGCAAATGCTATCGAAGGAGGTGGAGATAGCTGGACGTCTGGGGAGACTTGTTGTCACTCAGCTTCCAGAGAACACCACAGGTTTCCAATCAGATCTTTGATGACTTGTGCGAAAACTCCATGTGAGCCAATAATAATAATAATAATAATAATAATAATAATAATAATAATAATAATAATAATAATGGTGTATGATGATGATGATGGTGATGATAGCGGGACCTGTGGAAATTCTAACTCTTTCATATGTAATATATTGATGTTGGCATTTTTATGGATGTTCAGCGTAAATGGAGACACCCTGATATTATTGTAGTTCTTTTGTTAAAACTGCAAAAGTATATATCTAAGCTAGCAGGGACGCCCGGCATAGCCTGGTCGTAAAATATGCTTAAATATGATATTTTGATTCATGCAGGTTTCGTATATATTACTATAAGAGTCAATTTTCGATCCACTCTTGTATATTATAAAGTTGTGATTTCAAAAATAACAATATATCCATGTGACTTGGATGCATCAGCTTGAATCGAAACCGAAACCAAAACTTATGAAGAAAAAAATGTATGCATATATAACTTGAGTTTTTCAGCTATAATCGAAACCGAAACCAAAACTGATGAAGAATATTTGGTGAAATTATTTATTACAAGAAATGGAAAGGCATAACAATTAAGCGACAAACATTCGTAAGAAGAATAATAAATGTGATACAGAAAATAACACGCACGTTATCGTATTAATATATAGATTAAAATATTTTATGTATCAAAAACAGTTTTTCATGAAACTATTTTATTTAAAACAATGTTGTAATAAAAATAATTTATTTAAAAAAAGGAACTGTCATTTAATATATATATATATATATATATATATATATATATATATATATATATTAGATTTAATGTTTTTATAAAAATATTTTATGTACAAAACCAGTTTCGTTTCGCTAATAACGTGTCGCGGTTCGAGGTTTCATATCTTGGCGTTTGTTTACATGTAAATGGTGTAGTAGCAATAATATTTTAATTAATGAAAAAATCAGCGTCTCTCTCTCGCTCTCTCTTTCTCTCTCTCTCTCTCTCTCTCAATAAACAAATGTAAAAAAATAAACAATGAAAAAAACCCCAAATAACTGCACAATTTTTGTCCCCGCCGGCCGAGAGATTTGTGTCGTCGTTTTTTATTACGGAATAACTTAAAATCAATTATTTCTTAACAACTTTTGAAAGATAAACCCTAAATTTTATAGAATTAGAAACAAATATAGCGGTGAGAATACGCTAATCGAATAGAATCTGGAGCGTTCGTAAATGTGTATTCCGAAATTAAATGTCTATTCCAGAATTAAATCTCAATCAATCAAATTTGCCGGAAAGCGTGACACACAAAAGAACACACACGCTATCGTATTAATATATAGATAATAATAATAATAATAATAATAATAATAATAATAATAATAATAATAATAATAATAATAATAATAACAAAATATTTCTTTACTATTGAAATAAAAAACAAAAACAAAACGAATTAAGTCACAGTTACAACTTTCATCCGAGAGGTTTTTTGACAAATTTTTCACGTTAACTTTTTCTTTCAAATTTGAATTTTGTAACATAATACCAATATAACACTAGAAAATCGCTGTAAAAAGTAGAAGAAATCCTTATCCTTATTATCAACTATTGCTTGTTTTTTTTTCGTTTTGCTTTTTAAATTAAACTTGAAAGTGTCAAAGTTGCTTTGACTAGTTAAACCTTTAACGATTATTTTTCCA
This sequence comes from Euprymna scolopes, assembly GCF_053919585.1. Lineage (NCBI taxonomy): Eukaryota > Metazoa > Mollusca > Cephalopoda > Sepiida > Sepiolidae > Euprymna > Euprymna scolopes. The sequence goes on from NC_136510.1 coordinate 40,352,159, forward strand.
ATGCAGTGTGCCCAATTGAATTTTTTAGGATTTAATTAATTGTACATAAAATCGTGTTTCATATTAAATTTGTAAAATCAAGGCACGACTAATGTAAAGAATAAACTTGTTTATTTTTTGCAAAGATTAAATGTATGTATGTATGTATGTATGTTGTCAGGTCATGTCATATGCTACTGGTACCATGTAACCAAGTACTACCTGCCTCATGGTCGGGTCACCGGCGACTAAACTGGTTCCCCCACCAGACTTGTTTGGTGAAGAGGGCGGCAAGTTAGTCTCCTTGAAGGATTAAAAACAAGACCTTCCAAAGGTCGAATGAACACTTTTTCAGAGTTAACGGCCAACTAGCACTGTGTGTGTTTGTGTGTATGTATGTGTGTTTTGGGGTGGAGAGGGCTCCCGTAAGCCGTGGTGAAGGCACCTTTCTAGGAGAAGCAAATCTCTGATTAAAAAACCCAAAAAGCGGGAGACCAGAACCCGCATTAAGCTGGTTTGCAGTTTAACTTGTTGCTGGCTATCTTGCTCTTGCTTGTTGCTGGATCTCAACATTTTGAACAGAGAGAGAGAGAGAGAGAGAGAGAGAGAGACTTAACTTAGCTGTCGTACAAAGCTAATACTCTGTAACATCATCTGTGTACAGATACTCCCTCAGGAATTTGTCTATTAAAATGGTCCTGTGGCGATGGAAGTCATTTTTGGGCTCATGGACTATAAGTGTCTGAGGGAGTGGCACTCGTCTGACAAGACGTTGCAGTCATCATGTATGTATGTAGGTATGTGTGTGTGTATCTATGTATGTATGTCTGCCTAAAACTTTCGACAGAGGCGACGAATTTTCACGAGATCGGTATCGTTTTGAAGCCCGTACTCCGGATGACAAATATAAAAAAATTGGCTAAAAACATTAATTCCTTCACCTTCATATGGACACTTTTCTACAAAGAGGGGACCGCTTTTTTCGACGATATTTTCTAAAGCATCCCCTCTTTTCGATTAACTATCGTTAATTTAAATCTTAGCCTCTTCCGGTGTGGCGATGAAAGCAACAGCAAAGAGGTCACTTTTTTTTCACGTTCTTTTCTTTCTTTGTGGTGCGGGTTTGAGCCTTCCTGACTACTACCACTTGTTTTTTTTTTTTTGCTCAACACACGTTCAAACACCCGGGCAACGCTGAGCGCCCAGTCTAGTCACAAATAATCAGTACAAGTTTAGAGATTCTAAGCGGAACAGTTACTTGAATTGTAAATCTAATCTTTAATAAATAAATCTAAGCGAAATAATTGTATAAATAAAAACGTAAGAATAGTGGGTACTTACAGAAATGGCGGCATGATTTATAGTTGAGAAGTGTTCGTTTATTATTCACATTAAACACTGACCTTATGCCAAACTATGTTTTATAGAAAAAGGCAATAGGGACACATCTTATTCATTTAAACACATGTAAACCATTTTTTAGGGTTAGGATATTCTACTTAAGCTTCTACTGGTTATTGTTTACGGACGCACTTCGCCAACATCCCTATATAACCACGTGAACTCGTCCCATAAAAATAACTATCGAACGCCATAGCTGTGGTGCAACCAGTCATTCAGCTTATGTGCATCACAGGATTGTATTTTGGCATTGGTTTCCCTGATATTTTTTCTAGTTAGAATCCTTTCTAAAATAAAGCATTATTGAAGACACACCCATTAGTGAAAGTGTTTCTCTGGAACGAACTGAAATCGAACTGTCAGATTCAGGTTGTCAGTTCATGTCGTTAAACACTTAGCAATTGTCACCTCCTTGTGTTGAATTAATTATAAGACGAAACCATTATAAAACGATTCAGTTTGGAAAGTTCGACAGCGATGTCACAAAACGACTTTTGTAATTCATGTGACGACGCTTTATTTAGATATTTCGCTTTCATTTTCGGTAGCCAAGATAAGCAGAGAGAGAGAGAGAGAGAGAGAGAGAGAGAGAGAGAGAGAGAGAGAGAGAGAGAGAGAGAGAGAGAGAGAGAGAGAGAGAGAGAGAACTTTGGGTCGTCATGGCTACCGGCATCGAAATCTAGCAAAGGAAACTTATTATTAAATAAAGCCAATGACATGAAAGACATTGGTTAGAATTGGGACAATTGTGAACAAAGAACTGACCTCATGTCTGCAGAAAATAATTTAGGCCTACAGAATAGACCATATTGATTTCGACAATAAACTTTCTCTCTCTCTCTCCCTATCTATCTCTCTCTCTCTATATATATATATGTATATATATGTATATATATATATGTGTATATATATATATATATGAATCTCTCTATATATATTAATATATATATATATAAATATATATATATAAATATATATATATATTTGAATATATATATATGAAATATGTATATATATATATTAATATATATATGAAAAAATATATATATATATTAATATATATAAATATATATATTATTTTTAAAAATAAAATTATCCACTGACACGTGCTCCGTCGTCTACGACTCATCAGAGTGGCTGAATCTAGCAAGATTCGAAATCGGGACTCCACGGTAATGAGCCTAAGCCCTTTATCCACTGGTCTATATGTAAATGTTAATTTCAACTGTATTTTTCGCGGTTAACGTTAGCCGTGCGGTTTATTCCTTGGTAATGGAGCCACAGATGGCTTCGTAGCCGAGTTCAAATCTCCCGACCGGTTGCAATCGTAATTCCCTGTACTGATGATTTTCGAAAGGATAAAACACTAGTGTCTTAAGGAAGTAAAAAAAATATATATAGTAATAATTATGTAAACCACTTTCAGAGCGCAGTTCTTTTTTATGACAACTGGTAAAAACAAACTATATTTTCAAACCAATAAAATATGCCCAAATTTGCCTACATTTGTATATATAGTGTCTTGGCAGGCAGCTTCAGTTTTGCTGCTTCAGATATCTCTTACCAGGCCACTAATATACATACATATATATATATATGTATATATATATATATATATATATATATAAAGTTATGAAAATATATATTGCAATTAAGCTACACAGAATATTCCGCGTTTCATTCTCGTGAGAATTCGTCAGGCTTATCCTGACAAGCCTGACGATTTCTCAAGAGAATTAAACGCGGAATATTCTGTGTAGTTTAATTGCCATACATATTGTCATAAGCCTGACGATTTCTCACGAGAATAAAACGCGGAATATTCTGTGTAGCTTAATTGCAATACATGTTTTCATAACTTACTAGACAGCTCTGCCTATGTATTGCGCATTGTTGAAGTAAATACTGAGAAATTTACGCATAATATATATATATATATATATATATATATATATATATATATATATATATATATATATATATATATATATATATATACACCACCTTTTTTAGGAATTTTCTAAGTTCCAAATCTCAGCGACTATTGATCAGGATTTTAAAAATGAAGGCTCGTTGGAAATGTAATGACCTTTAGGGATATATATATATATATATATATATATAAATATATATATATATATAAATATATATATATATATATATATATATATATATAAAATAAAATAAAATATGTAAAATATGCAAAATCCGATCTCGCATTTTGCTAATTTCTACCCTCTGATGAGAAGGAAAGTATTTCTTCGAAACTCCGCGGATTAAGGACTATCCACTTATCAAGTGTTTCCTTTTCAGATTAAATATGTTTTTAACTCTTTTTCAAAGTATTTTTAACATGTTTTATTAACTGTTTGCTCTTATATATATATATATATATATATATATATATATATATATATATATATATATATATATATATATATATATATATCGAAAAAAAATCAAACAAACCCAAACACAGAAATGAAACAGTGTTGTTTGGTAGGCTGTAAAACTCTCTCGTCCAGCAGGCATTCACACCTCTACGACTAGTAGGCCTTTAAACTCATCTATTTAGTGCACATTCAAACTCTTCCGTCCAAGAGGCATTCAAATTCTGCACAGTAGAACGATAAAATTTCCCTCTCTAGAAAAGACGACATGATTCCATTTACGTTTGATAAAAAACGGTTTTCTCTTTTTGTTGCAGATCATCTACTAGTTGGCCAGTTGGTTAGTTGGCATACGAATCCCAAGAGCGATAGGAGCCTTCTATCATGTCTGAAAGTGCACAATGTTCAACGAGCGAGATCGGAGATGCGCCGCTGTACAAGTCATGCTCTCTACCGATCTAAGTTATGACAACAGGGCCATTGCCAGCACCCTCTAAATGCATTGCTGGACTGTTACGAATAACAGGGACGTGCCCAGGGTGATGAAAACAAAGTTTCCGGCCACGGTTATGGTTTTTGGTGTGGTTTTAAGTGAGAGCCGCATCATGCCACCACACATCTTAGAAGTTGGCTTGAAAGTCAACACCAAAGTGTACCTGGATGTGCTGAAGAGTGTGGTGATTCTCTCGTGCAATCAGGTGGCCGCTGGCAGACCTTGTGTGTGGCAGCAGGACTCGGCGCTGGCCCACAAGTTCAAGAGACCCAGACTTGGGTTCAGAAGGAGTTCTACGACTTTGTACCCTTCCTTTACTGCCCCCTTCTCCCTGACCTGAAGTCGCTGGACTAATTCGTTTGGTCATACGTCGAGAGCCTCACCAACATGACCTTCCACAAAAAAAACATCCTTATCGCCGCCATCTGCTGAGTTTTTTTTTTTTTTTTTTTTTTTTACACAGGCATCACCACATTATCAAAGCCAAGAGGCCACTCGAGGATAAGGCTTAAAGCGTGTACAGTAGAAATTGGACACTATAGTAATCAATTCGGTAAATTTGTTAACTTATATGGAACGGCTCATCCAGAACTTGTTTATGTTAGACTTGAAGACAACCATATTGTAGCCGGAAAGCAGGAAAACGGAAGACAATTCCACAGGCGTGCAGTTCTAAGAAAGAAGCTTTGTTCATGGAATCTACGTTTAAGTTTAGGCACAGATAAAGAGTGGGGGGAATTCTTGATAGTGTTTTCAGCTAGACGAGTGTTTCTTGTGAAAGTTTGGCGCTCAGTCGAACACTTTCCATGAAAATAACGACCCACCGCCGCTTGTGAAGAAAGCATGCTCCTAGTTTCAAATCCGTATCGAGGCGATGATTGAGGCTGAAGGCGGCTACATTGAATAGATGTCAGCTCTACTACATAATCATGTTACCTGAATTGATTTTTTCGATAATATTTTAAAAAATAAAGCTGTAGTGTTGTTTTCGTTAGGGCGACAACTTTATCGTTCCACTCTCTAATACATAGTAGGCATTTTAAAATCTTTCGTCTAGTAATTATCCAAAATTTTCTTTCTATCAAACACATTAAAAATCTGTTGTCTAGCATGCCTTAAAACTCTCTGATCAAACAGACAATGAAATTTATCGAACACCTGCTGAGAATTTCCTTTTCCATAGTTCACAATTTTAAGATATTACTTTGTTTATGGAGGAAAATCTCATCGCGGAAGACCTCATGCCATAGAATTGTTAAATTGCTTTAGGAATGTCTGTTTTCATATGATTCATAATTTAATTTTATCGCTTTAAAATATTTGCTTTACTGGTGATTGTTTTGTGTGGAGTTTTCTCGACATTCCATTTTAACGGAGTCGGCGAAGGTTTTTGACCGCCTGGTGCGGCAAGTCAATTCAATTCTTTTCTTAAATATAACACATATTGTATTGGTACGCATTCATAAATGGAAGCTTTAATACTCATTTACTTATTAATTGATGGACGAACAATGTGAATACGATGAAAGATAAAACCTGCGGCTGCAGACACTAAGAAAAAAATCCAATTTCACCTAGACTATAACGAAAATCTATATATCTATAAAAGTTAAAATGTCTGTGTGTCTGTCTGCGTACATTCCCCTACCAAACTACTCTCTCAACTTTCAGTCTAGAGACTCGAGATTCGACATAAGGTGTACTGAGATTTGGAAAACTCTTTTTAATCGGTTTTCGGACAGACATTAGGCTGTCAAGGGGTTAAAGTCAACGATTTGACCCTTGAAAACTCTACCAAACCCCTCCGCCAATTTTAGGTCTAAACTTTTGAAATTTTAAATGTAGATTACTTGAACATGGATTAAACGTTTTAATTTGATTAGAGCCCAAAAAATAAATGTTAAGGGGTCAAAATTGGGGTCAGAATTTAGACAAATTTGAGATTTGCGGTCTCTACTAAATTACTCAGCCAATTTCTGGTCTAAACATTTTAGATTTTATATAAAGCGTATTCACGGATAGTACACGGTTTTAATTGGTTTGCGTCGAAAGTTTGAGCTGTAAAGGGAGTCAAAATTCAAAAGATTTGACTTTTGCGGTGTCTACTAAACTACTCAGCCAATTTTGGATCTAAACATTTGCAATATGTACATAACAGGTATTCAGACACGCGGCAAGCATTTTAATCAGTTTTGGTGCGAAAATGTGGCTGTCAAAAGGTCAAAGTTGAAAGAGTTGACTTTTGCAGATTCTACCAAATTCCTCCACCAACTATGGGCCTAAACACTTGAAATTTTAGATGTAGGTAACTTTGACATGTTTAAAAGTTTGTATTTTGATTTGAAACCAAAATAATAAATGTTAAGGGATCAAAATTTGGGTCAAAGTTTAAAAAAATTAGCTCTTCCGTTTTTACAAAATTAATCAGAAAAATTTTGGTCTAAACATTTGAAATCTTACATAAAGTGTATTCACACGTAGGGCAAGTTATGGACAGTACATAGGGCCCGAGCAAAGCCGGGCTGAACTGCTAGCGTCTAAAATAATTGAAACGCTGTGCAATAATAAAATATAAAAAAGACTGAAGAACGTAAATATTAGTAACCAACAAAAAATGTGAAAAAACATTAGGCTAAAATATTCCTGTGTTCTGGAATTTTTGAAATGACGATAGAAAATTTGTATAATTTGGAAGTTACATTGGACAAGAATAAAATACAACATGAGAATAGTAGACCGAAATATACTAAGTAATAGCAAGTGTTTTCTGAACATTTTGTCCGGCTGATGGAGACGTACAACATAGCGTGACTGAAGCAGTCTGATGTCAGGTCTACGCCAATGGTTTTTAACGTCTGAGCTTGTCTTTTATTTATGCTCATTGCAAAACATACCTTCACAGGAAACGTTTCTAGATAGTACAATTACAACAATGCCCCAACATCCTCCACAACCACTTCCGATATCACCCTACCCCAATATAAACAAAATGATATTGGGGGGGGGGTCAACGTGTGGGTGCTCATGTTAGGTTAAATTATCATAGAAAAGTGATCCCCCACTTTATTGAAACTAATATTTCTTAAAAAGCCCCAGCGTCCAGGAGTTCATACCATGCAAACGGTAAATTTGCGACGGGTTTGATTATCAGATTTGGTGTCAGAAGAAAAAAAATCGGTTTGTGTCAAAAAACGAATATAAATGTCTTTTTTTTTTTTATCGTGAAAACAATTATTTGTCCAATCATGAGAAAGTGAAAGGAGGCCTGGGGTCATTTTTTTTTGGCTCGTTTGGCTCTTTTTGGTGTTTTTTTAGTAAATGCATGGGCGGCTATCTTGCTTGAAAAATTGTAGTGATTACGTTGGATACTTAATGTCTTCAAATATGAATAACCACTATATTCTGGCTCCAAATCAAAGAAGCAGAAATGTAGTTTACCACGAGGCTCTTCACTGAAAAGTTTTACAAAAGGATATGATGAAAAACTAATATGATCTGATTGTTGTATGTTTTCAGTATTCAATGCGTTAGATGAGATTTAAACATCGAGTTGAAATTTACTTCCCTCTTACAACATCCACTTACTGGAAAGGTGCAACAAATCGCGTACCTAAGTGTACAGAAAAGCCCCGTGCGATGCGCGGGTATCTTTGCTAGTATATATATATATATATATATATATATATATATATATAGTTGCTAGTCTACTGCACTGATGAGTTGTGATACAGCTAAACAGTATTGTATGTGAATTACTATAAATGCTTCCTATTTCGGGCTGATCATATTGGGAAGTGATGAACTGCCACTAGCGATGCTTTTTGTGCGAACAAATAGAACTTGGGCGTTTGGAAAATGTTTGAACATTGTAAAATTACATACCCATTATATATATATATATATATATATATATATATATATATATATATATATATATATATATATATATATATATATATATATATATATATTCTTTTATTATTCGTATGAATATCGGATGAATATTCTGAGCTTAGTTGTTATTCTCACAGGGTTTCGGCCGATGTAACATCCGACTTTCTTCAAGTTTTTCTTGTCGAACTCACGAATGTTTATATCCGCATGGACACGTTCAACATTGGTAGATTTTTTTAAAAAGTAAGAATCAGTTTCGAGAACCGCCGTTTGGTTGGTTGGGTGTTTTGTTTTCGTTTTACGGCATATCAACCCTTTTCAGGTTATTTAATGCCGAATCCAGTGATTTTGAAGAAAGATTTTTTAAATACAATATATATTTTTTTCAAGTCAGTTTATATTTAACACATAGTTGGGACCCTAACAGGTACTACCACTCCGGGTCAGAGTGGACTTGGGAGTAATGGCAAAAGGGTGGCTCCACACTCCCCAAAGACGGCAAGGTTGGGCCTCACCACCGGATATAGTTTAAGGTCATATCCAGGACCCACAACCGTTTGGGGGTTCAAGGTTCGATCTTCATTGGAGGTTATAAAATAAAAAAAAATTACATGAGATTTCTACTCTGTCATTGAACGTGAATAATTTTCCGCGCGAATTAAATAAAGCCTTCAGTTCGCAATTTTTTAGGGATGGTGGATTTTGACATAAAGATTCCCGATTTCGACAAGATGGGCCTTAAGATGACAATAGTAGCCCAAATAATACAAATGATACAAACTGTCATTCCTCATCAAAAAAAAAAAAAAGTAAAAAAATTATCTGTTCTTTTTCTTTTACGAAGGAGTCACCACATATCAAAGCCCGGAGGCCATTCGAGGATAAGGGTTAATGAGTGTACAGTAGTCAATGGAAAAAAATCGTAGCAATCGTTAGTAGTGGAAATTTGGTAAATTGGATTACTTAAAGAGACGGCTCACCAAGAACTTGTTTACATTGGACTTGAAGACAACCATATTGTAGTTAGCTGGAAAGCAGGCAAACGGAACTGAGTTCCACAGGTGTGCAGTTCTCAGAAAGAAGCTTTGTTAATCGCGTCCACGTTTAGGTTTAGGCATAGATAAAGAGTGGAGGAATTTATTGATAGTGATTTCAGATATAGACGAGTATTTTTCGTGAAAGTTTTGTAAGGGGGTGTATAGATTGGAGCTCGGACGAGTACTTGCCATTAGGTGTTCATTCTCTTAACAATTGCGAAGTTCCGCATTATTTTTTTTTTTTTAACATATGTAGAAAAATATAAGGAAACTCCTCGATCCACGCGGCCATTTTGAGGCCTTCCACGTCAACAGGAACAGTTTCACGTCCCTCTCTTTGATGTGCAGTAGTTGGCTCATTGGATAGCTACGTTCTTTGCAGAGGTGATGTAGCAGTGGTAAAGATATTGTTCCTTTCGGCTCTTCTACACTATGAGAACGAAATTTTGTAGTCGATAAATGGAGTTTTCAGATAGAAACAATTACTTCTACTGATTTATTTTGTTAATTCTATAAAAATACAATGTTAGCTTCCAAATTATGCAGTCGAAATTATCTGAATATTACTGAATTATTAAAAAAAACAACTTTAATCGTGTTAGCAGGAGAAAAATTGCGGCCATTTTGTTTCAATCGAAACAGAAAATTACTTCCGTTTTGGACTATCCTGTGTTTTACATATGCAAATACGATTGTTTTCTTCAAATTCTATTTTCTATTTTGTTTAATAAATACTTTTCTACCATATCGATTTTCGTAATTTTTAAATATAATCATTTTAAAAAATACGAGGAGTACGTATGCACCATTGTTTTCATGTGAACTTTAGTATCTCGATTTCCAAAATTTCGTTCTGATAGTGTAAAAGAGCCTCCCTTTCTTATGTCTCTGATAGAAGCAATACAAAAGAACAACATTAAACTCTATTATTTGCTCTGAGTTTTTATTTCTTTCTTACAAAAATCTGTAGGAAAATCTATAAGCGACTTCTCTTCCGAAGGTGAGAAAGAAATCAGAAAAAGAAGCGATTACATCGATGCTTAATGTCACTGAGGTTTACCTGGATTTTCTACCGCGTACTCTCCCATGGCTTGATATGCTGAGATGTCGACCTAAATTTTTAAAAATTTCTGGATTTTCTGAATTTTACAGACACACATAGACTCTGTCTTGTTTCTGTCTATCTGTCCTTAAATCTCTCTCTCTCTCTCTTTCTCTCTCTCTATCTATCTATCTATATATATATATATATATAGATAGATAGATAGATAGGTAGATATTTATATATAAATATATATATATATTTATATACATAAATATATATATATAAATATTTATATATTTATATATAAATATAAGAGCACTTTTTCTAATTAAGCCGATGATGAAGATTCGCATACTGATTTTCTCTCTTTTTATTCTTCGGTCCGATTTGACTGGGGATAGACTTCTCTTTGGGCTACTGCACTGTCCGAAAAAAACGACTTTCCTTATTTCAGCCGTTTTGAAGGCTTTTCAATTTTGGACCCCATTCTCTCTAAAGAACTATTTTGAATTTCGGATCAACTTGAGAGGATTGTCATGCAAGCTGAAATATTATGATTTGTTTTTATATATATTTTTTTACATATCCAATATTTTTTAAATTCTTTTTTTTTATTTGGCAATTTATAACTACAGTAAACTGTAGTTTCACTTAATGTCATAACTAGCAAATTCTAGCATTGCTACAAATATAATTTACTGATTTCTTTATGTCCTCTGATGAAAAGAATAACAAGAATAGCATTCTTTGAAACTCCGCGGAATAAGGATTTTGTAAATTGTTTTTTGGAGTATTCAGTCGAACAATAAATTTTAATTGTAAAGTTCAACTTACAGTTTTAATTTTATTTCTCTTATAATAAGCTCTACTCTCTATTGCGTATTGAGCTTTTTGTAATTCGGTTAGGATTAAATTTTCTACATATAAATACTGTTATTTATATTAGTTTGAAGTTTACCATTGCGTATTTCATTACTTTATATATATATATATATATATATATATATATATATATATACAACACTGTATATATATATATATATATATATAACACTGTATATATATATACAGTGTTGTATATATATATATATATATATATATATATATATATATATATATATATATATATATATATATATATATATAGTGTTGAGACGATTAATCGGAATCAAAATCGGGAATCGAGACAATCAGAATTTTCTGGGGTATCGGAATCGGTATCAGAATCACAAAAATAGCGCCTATTTTCCGATGCCGAAAAGGATTCTTTTAATTGCTTACTTTTGAGTTCTATCGTGTTTAAAGCTTAATTTTTCACGGCTCATATTAATAGTGAAACGATAAATATTTATTGATTTTATATTACCAATAAAACGAAAATCTATAGATCACTCTAAAAGTGTATGTTTTGCGTTTGTGAAAATATAATACATTATTTCTTACGGTAATATGAAAAAAAAAGAAGGAAACTCTACACCTACATATTAAGAGATTTTAAAAGAATCGGAATCGAAGTCAGTAATTGTATCGGAATCGGAAATTCAAGACATAATCGGTAATTGTTTCGGAATCGGGGAAAATTATGGAATCGTCCCATCACTAAAATATATAATTATGAATAATTTTATTTATACCTGCAGACGCTGCTTTCGCAATCCGTAGTGCAGAAAGTGTCGATTATCGTCGATTGTAGGATTCGAACCCCCATAATGAAGCCAACTTTGGCTCAGCTAGCTAGGAATTAACTCCTAGGTCACCATCAACCGCCGCAGAATGAAGAGACATTTTAATGTTAATTAAGCTTAACGTTAATTCAGATGATCTATAGTAATCAAGCGACAGGAAGTAGCGATCTTGCAACAAAATCAGCCGACCGACTTTTTTTTTTATTTCCCTGACAGTGGTCAACATTTAAGAATTTACCAGGGGAAACTCAAATTTATTTTAAGGTCAAATACCGGAACCATGTTGCATCATTTAACATTGGACCATTAAAGGAAACAATCGAGATGAGGAAAGTGATAGAACAAAAATAATCATGAAAAATAAGAGCCTATCTTTTGAAACTTTCACACATGTCTGGCAGTGTTCTTAGATAGGTTTTGTACACAAATTCATCCGATAAGTATCGAAAATCGAAAAATCCAATCTTAAAATTAGTCTTTCTTTCTTACAGACAAAAAAAGAATTTTTAAAGGGAATATTTCAGGTTGTACCGGAAAGGAAGACAATAAAATCTCAACAAATTTCTTCTTAGAAGAAAAAAAAACACATATATTTTTAAGTCTTATAAAATTCTTAGTAGTTAATGAAAAATAAAAAAAAGAAATTTACGTGCGGGATTTGAACCCACAGACCACTTCATGCAAAAAAAACAAAAAAACAAAAACAAACAAACAAAAAAAAAACAAAAGAACCACCACCACCACCACCACCACCACCACCACCACCAACACCACCACCACCAACAACACCACCACCACCACCAACAACAACAAACACGTAAATTTCCAAGTCTTATAAAATTTTTTGCAGTTAATGAAAAAAAAATTGAGAAATTTACGTGCGAAGTCTGAACGCCATGCCAAGTCCCTTTACAGAAATATCGCTTAAATCACCTACATTTTTCATATTAGGGGCGTACTTAAGGGCGCTCCGTTCGTAATTCCAGAAAACCTAATTCTTCTATGTACTGCGATTACAGATTATGCTTTAACGAACACGTTGCTCCATAAAAACAAACAAAACAAAAACAAAAAAAACAATGCAAAAAACGAAAACAATCAAATATGCTTCCAAACATAAGTAAATTTTTGACGCTAAAATATTTTATATGATAATTATACCTTTTAAAAGTATTTTATCGAGTCACTTGTTATGATATCTTAAAAAATACTTTTATTACTGAAGTGGCCGAGATCACACAATCGGGGCCTGTGCAATGGACGCGCACAGACGCCATCATAATATTTATAGACCAGCGTGATATATGTACTGTCAGATCGCTTGACAATGGCTTAACATTTTGCTACATGTGTTTGTTTAAGAACAAAGTTGTAATCAAATAAAAATGGCGACGGAACAGTAATCATCGCTATTGGAAAAATTTTGTAGAATGTAATTTAATAGTCGTGCATACATAAACATCCCATAATAAATGTACCGCAAACGTTTCCTCGGGTTAATTCACATAGCTTTAAGATGCAGAACGGAAAAAAGAATACCATTTAACAATGAACGCACAAAAAATCCCATCATGCACCTTACAATCTGTTCAATTCACACAGAGATAACCACCAATTTGAATATTCGGCCATTTTGAAAAACGTAACAGCAAGACGACAAGGAATTAATCAAATTATACCAGAGACGCTCCCCAAAAATGGTTATGCTCTGCCGCATTGGAAACCGTTTACAAGCCATCGTACGTCACTATGAAAAGAATGATAGACATTTTGTTCTTTTTGGTTTCAACAATTCAGTTAATTTCTGTTTTCAGTATTTTTTAGATTATTTACGTCACACACACACACACACACACACACACACACACACACACACACACACACACACACACACACACACATATATATATGCTAGAAAGGTGACCGGACGTTGCCCGGGATTGAATGATAATCAACAATTGTTTCAAACTCTCATATTTTTATCGCTATCGAAATCGACGATATAACCTATTTTCCAATCAAATCGATATATTGCCTGCTTTAGTTGGAGACCCATCACAATACATATGCAGTAAGGTTAACATACCTCTCGTAGTAACTAAGTTCACAATATATTGCCGTCTATATTGCACTGTAGAGAACTTACTATTGATTTTATAAGACTATTTTTATATATAATGGTTTGCATTTAAGTTTAAAATGCAAAAATCAAGTATCATGCTTCAATTGTGCCCAAAAGAGAAACATTAATTTCGAACAGGCCCTAGCATATCGGAGAAGCTACTCTTGATTTTATATTCCTGGCATTACTGGTTGTGCGGTGATAATGGCTTTAAGTTTTAAATGAAAGTATCATGCTTCAATTGTTCTCTAAAAACATTAATTTCGAACGTGCCGCTGTTATATCAATGAACCTACTGTTGATTTTATGTGTTCAGCCTTTCGGCTTGTGCGGTAATAAAACTTCTCAAATGCACTTGTGATGTTAGGCTGTGTAAGATGTTAACTTTGGTACTAATCACCTGTTCTTTCTTTCATCAGATTATTTCGATTATTGGTTATCGATACTTATCAAAGATATTCTGACTAAAAACCTAAAAAACCTGCCAGACACATAAAATACCTTTGTGTGAAATTTTATAAAATCGACCCAACCGTTTTCGGGTCCATTGGAAACTAACCAACAACCACACAAACACACAGATACACAGACACACAAAGTTCCTTTCATATATATATATATATATATATATATATATATATATATATATATATATATATATATAACTTTGTGTGTGTGTGTCTCTCTCTCTATATATATATATATAGATAGATAGATATAGTCTTTGATAATCTAATTGTATATATATATATATATATATATATATATATAACTTTGTGTGTATGTATCTCTCTCTCAAAGAGTATATCTTTAACAAAGCAAAACTTATCAAGAAAGAAAAAAGCGCAACACTGTGAAGAGGAGCAATTAAATATATTAAATAAATGATGAATATTAAAAGTTAAAATTTATTATATCATCAGAACAGTAAGGAAAATTAGAAGAGAAACAGAAACCTCTATATGCCATGGCATTTCAAAGCTAAATGCTTCTCATCAGAAGGAAAGAAGGGCCAGAATTATACATATATAAATAATATACATATATAAAAAATATTAGAAATACAAACAATATAAGTAAATTGCAAGAGTTAAGTATACGTAAAAAGGAAGGAGAGAATAAAAATCGGAAGGGTAGTATACGGTAATTGTCTGTATTTTTGAGATGAGGTGTTTTCATTGATTGAGATTGTCGGACTGACTTCCTCATCTTGGTTGTTATCGTCACAATGTTTCGGCCGTTTTGCCCTCCGGCCTTCATCAGGTGTTTTGTATCGAACTGGGGAACCGTTTGTTAGGAGTCTCGAACCCAACCCTTTATTATTATTACGGGGGTACCGTGTTCGGACTGCAGCTAGGCTCTGGGACATAGTTGCTGATTCTCTGTTTTGAATGTTACTTTTTTTACTGCCTTCGTTCAGGATTGAACTCAGCACCTTTAGGTAACTGTAAACTTTGATACAACGTCTAGGACCACTCGGCCATATGCCACTAGGACAATTCTTAGTAGTATACGGGTAAGTAATAGTGAAAAGAAAATAGGGATCACTATGAAATTATGGGGATCATTAAAGAAAAGTAAATAATAAATAAAACAAAGAAAGGATAGGGAAGATAGCGGAGAAAGTGAAGAAATTTGAATTTACGTAGCAACAAGCAATGTTAAATACGGTAACAAAGAGGACAAAACATTTGTGGGCTCGTCACGAAACCGGAAGCCTGTCTCATATTTGGGAGTTAACCACTTGAATAACTCTTTCATGTTGAGAGGGTATATTTCTCGAGTCAAAGTGAGCTGAAGAGAAAAGACCAGCATCCTAAATGAATGAAGGAATTGAGATAAAACAAGTGAAGCATGTATGGTCCCCGTGAGTGCACAGTGAACAAGGAATAAAAAAAATGACTAAGTTCAGCATTTGCCTCATTTAACTCCAAAATTTCCCAGGGGTGTCAAATCCTGGTGAAAATTAACAAACGGCGCAGTTTTACTTCTTAACACATGTAAATTTGAGTTCTGAACCATGCAAATAAAAGAAATAACTAAGTCCATTATTTGCAACCGCCCCCCCCCCCTATTTATTCTGAAAAGTCCCCAAGGCCTTAACATATTTAAATTTGAGTTCAGCACCATGCAAAACTGCTAAATAGACATACATAAAAATTTTTGGGCAAATATGGTAAAATTGTCCCCAAAATGGTGTGTTTTTATTAGCCGTGTTTCAAATGGCGGTATGATGCGTCTAGTGTGTAGTTGTAGGCGTAGTAGTAGATGCGCTTATCATCTCTCAGCCAACACCGCTTGCTAGCATTTATGTGAAAAAAGAGCCGAATGCGTAAGTCCCTCTCTGCCAGTATACAGCCTCTCCATCTGCAAGCCGTATGTAGTGGTTCCACGCACCGAAACATGGAAACTGAGCACCCTGTGGCCCCAGGCTAAACTAAAAGGCCTCGGAGGAGGTTGGCCCCCAGGCATGTGACATGCAGGCCCACGGCCGTATGGATATGCCCTGGTGACTCATGAACCAACCCCCAGCTATGGGTCAAATAGTTTCACTGTTTTTTGGCTGTCTTAGGAAAGACAAAGACTAAGGGAGTAAAACCCCAACGGAAAATCCGGAGTGGAGCCCCTAAGGCGATAGGAAGACAGACCAGTCTCCTTCCGACAATTCCTGCATCCTGATTCGTTCCAAGCGGTCTTGACAAAGTTCTTCCACTGGAACCGGCGCATCAGGAAGAGAGAATGAGGCTGATCCTGCGCAAGTTTCCCTTACTTTAATCCAAGTCAAGCGCAAGTCATGACATCGACTTTTTGTTAACCTCAAGTCTTGCGGCGACAGGGAAACGGCGAAGCAGTAGGTGTGGATACATTGGAAGCTGTAGCTGTGAACCTACACGTAGGCGATTCAGGATATGTGGTCGTTCCTCACTGGACTGAGGCAGTGGTGGGTCTGGTAGCCGCCGGAGTGACCGAGCAGCCCTCTTTAGGATCGCTCCGCTCGCCTCCGTATAATGAGGATGGGGCTGGAAAAGGTGTCCTAAAAATAGTCTGCTTCACCCAACCTTGGCCAGCATACCGCGGCTGGCGGGGATCCCTCTTAAGCGGTCGAAACAAAAGAAAATAGAAAACAAAGGTGCTTATTCTAGCATCGTGGAATGTCCGAACCTTGCTCGACAATGCAAAAGCAAATCGACCTGAAAGACGAACAGCGCTTGTAGCTCGTGAGCTTGCTCGCTACAATATTGACATTGCAGCCCTAAGTGAGACTCGTTTTGCAGACAAAGGCAAATTGACTGAAACTGGTGGAGGCTACACCTTCTTGTGTGGGTGCAGTGCTGAGGAGCGGCGTGAAGCTGGTGTGGGGTTTGCTATCAAAATAACTCACATACCAAAACAAGCAAGCATTCCTGTAGGTATCAACGACAGACTAATGAAAATGCAGTTACCTCTTGGACGCAACACCAGTGTTACGCTGATCAGCGCCTATGCCCCAACGATGACTAACCCTGATAAGGTCAAAGATAAGTTTTATGAAGAGCTGAACTCTCTCATTTCCTCAGTTCCTCAGTCGGAGAAGCTTGTAATTCTTGGCGACTTCAATGCATCTGTCGATACAGATCATCAAGCCTGGCACAACATCATTAGAAAGCATGGAGTAGGCAAATTCAATAGCAACGGACTCCTCCTCCTCCTTAGAACTTGTGCGTCACATAATCTCAACATCACAAACACTATGTTCCGCCTCCCAAATCGCAATAAAACCACATGAATGCATCCATGTTTTCGGCACTGGCATCAAATAGACTATGTCATTACCAGAGTCAAGGACAGGTAGGACGTGAGACTGACCAAAGCCATGTGCTGGGCTGACTGTTGGACCGACCAACGCCTCATCATCTCCAAATTCAACTTCTTCATCCAACCAAAGAGAAGGCCTCAGGGTAAAAAAAACAGCCAACAGGCTCAATACAGCCAAATTGAAATGTCCTAAAACAGCAGAGAAATTCCAGAGTAGCATACACAGTAAACTTGTTAACTTCAATCTCAATCATAACAGCGTTGAAGAGAGCTGGACATCCTTCAGAGATGTTGTTTATTCTGCTGCTCTTGACGTTCTAGGTCCTGCCACCAAACACCACCAGGACTGATTTGACGAGAATGATCCTGAGATCCACAACTTGCTGCAGGAAAAACACCACCTGCTAAAAGCGCATCAAAATGACCGATCTTGTGTGGCGAAGAAAACTGCCTTCTCTAACATGCGCAACAAAGTCCAATCCAAGCTGCGTTCAATGCAGGATTCCTGGCTCAGTGCTAAGGCAGATGAAATCCAAGGCTACGCAGACAAACACGATACAAAGAATTTCTATGATGCACTAAGGGCAGTTTACGGACAACAGTCTTCGGGATCCTCTCCTCTGCTCAGTGCCGACGGCTCAACTCTACTCACGGGAAAGAAGGAGATCCTCAACAGATGGGCTGACCATTTTATAAAGTGCTCAGTCGCCCTGGAGCCATCAATGATATAGCAATTGCACGTATCCCCCAAGTCCCCACCAATCAACAGCTCGGTACTCCCTACTCAATCGAAGAGGTCCGCATAGCCATTCAGAAGTCAACCAGTGGAAAAACTCCAGGTCAAGATGCCATCCCAGCTGAGGTTTACAAGTCTGGTGGTGCAGCCTTGCAGGAGTAGCTGACCTGCTTGTATCAGATCATGTGGAGGAAGGGACAACTACCACAAGAGTTTAAAGACGCGACAATCGTTCACATCTATAAGCGAAAAAGAAATCGCCAATCCTGCGATAACCACAGAGGTATCTCTCTCCTGTACATAGCAGGAAAAATCTTAGCTCGCATCCTCCTCAAACGCTTACTTGGTCACCTGGAACAGAGACTCCTGCCGGAGAGTCAATGTGGTTTCCACGCCGGTCGGGGGACCACTGACATGATCTTTGCCGCCCGTTAGCTTCAAGAGAAATGCATCGAACAGCACCGAGACCTTTACACAACCTTTATCGACTTGACCAAGGCATTTGACACAGTCAGTCGGGATTGTCTGTGGAAAATAATAAAAAAAATTCGGTTGCCCAAGTACTTTCATCAAATTAGTTCGTCAATTCCATGAAGGCATGATGGAGCGTGTCCTTGACGACGGCGAACCCTCGGAGGCTTTTCCGATAACAAATGGAGTTAAACAGGGCTGTGTCTTGTCCCTACACTGTTCAGCTTGATGTTTTCTGCAATGCTATTTGACGCTTTAAGCAACCAATCACCAGGCATCAACATTAAATTCAGAACAGATGGGAAGCTGTTTAACCCAAGGAGACTGCGGGCTGTGATAAAAGTGAAGGAAGCAGTGCTGAGTGACTTTCTTTTTGCTGATGACTGTGCCCTCAATGCCAACAACGGGCGAGAAATGCAAGACCAGATGAACAAATTCTCCGCAGGCTGTGACAACTTCGGTCTCACAATTAGCACCAAGAAGACCGAAGTTATGTTCCAACCAGCTCCCAGAAATCTGTATGATGAGCCAAGTATCTCAGTCAAGGAACAGCACCTTCAAGCGGTTGAGACCTTCACCTATCTGGGCAGCACTCTATCTCGGACAGCCACAATCAATCTCGAAATCAACAACAGAATCGCCAAGGCAAGCAGTGCATTCGGGAGACTCAGAAGCAAAGTCTGGGAAAGGAGAGGAATCAGCATTGACACCAAGCTGAGGGTTGACAGAGCAGTTGTCCTCACCACATTGCTCTATGGCTCAGAAACATGGACTACCTACAGAAGGCACGAAAAAACGTTGAACCACTTCCACCTGAGATGTCTTCCATATCAGATGGAAAAACAAAGTCCCTGATACAGAGGTCCTGAAAAGTGCTAATCTTCCCAGCATAACTACTACCATTCGAAAAACCCAACTGAGATGGGCAGGTCACGTCTCCCGCATGCCAGATGAAAGAATCCCAAACCAACTCCTGTATGGCGAGCTGTGCCAAGGCAAGCGTTCAGTCGGAGCACCAAGAAAACGCTTTAAGGACAACGTCAAAGTCTCCCTCAAAGACTTCAACATCAGTACCGAGTCCTGGGAATCGCTTGCATCAGACAGACCTCACTGACGTCACGTCATCAACAAAGGAGCTGAAACAGCTGAAGAGAGAAGAACCCTCAAAGCAGTACAGAAGCGTGCAACCCGCAAAGCCAGAGCAACACGCTCTGTTTCCACAACACCTGATCACCACTGTCCAACTTGTGGGAGAGACTTCCATGCCCGGATCGGCCTTACAAGTCATCTCCAGAAGCACAAAAACAATACTTCTACTCACTGATGCCATAGTTATATTCGACTTCGAAGGACGAACACGATAAAAGAGCCTCTGGGGCACACACAAAAGTTATCGCGAAGTATAGACAAACAAAATTATATAGAAATCAGTTAGTTACAACTTTTCAGAAAGTTTGATAAAAACCCAAGACATCAATTTTTTTAATAAGCACAAAAGTGTTAATTTTAGCCATTTTAACCCGAAAGGCATCCCTAGGGCCTCCCCCTAGGGATGCCTTTCGGGTTAAAATGGCTAAAATTAACACTTTTGTGCTTATTAAAAAAATTGATGTCTTGGGTTTTTATCAAACTTTCTGAAAAGTTGTAACTAACTGATTTCTATATAATTTTGTTTGTCTACTGGAGTTTTCCCGGAAAATCCGTTTTGTTACTTTTTTACTCATATCATGTTTAATGTTTGTGCAACATTTAAAAAAAAATAAAGGCATAGTTATTGAGAAAAGTGCGGACAGACGAACGGACAAGAATGAATTTGCAGGTCCACTCTCTTTTTGTCGGGGGATCGACAAAACTAATATAACAATTTCAGAAGTACATTCAAAAACAAACAAACAAACAAACAAAAACGCAGAATAAACACAGCACTAGCGAACCTCTATTGGGGGCTCAAAGATTGCCAATCTCATGAAATAGGAAACATTAAGTAGAGAATAATTGAATAGCAAAAAGGAAAAATAAAAGAACTATAAAAAATATTTATGATAACGACTGTTGAAGTTTAGTTTAAGCAAACGCAGCAATTAAATGTTAAAGAGTTTATTTATATAATGAAGATTGGAATTTTGGTTTTAGCAAAACAAAAATAAATTAGAATTAAAAAAAAGATTGATCTGTGACGTCAGTTAACAAACACAAGTATAGTATTTATATATAGATTTTATTTAGTTGAGATACAAATCAGGCAGAGAGAGGAGTCAGAGAGAGGAGTCAGAGAGAGAGAGAGAGAGAGAGAGAGAGAGAGGGGGGGAGAGACTGAGTTAGATAACCACGGAGTAAGAGATTCGCTGTTAATCATGGAAGCATTTCAAGATAATATAAGACTCTAGAGAAAAGACGTAATTTCCGAGGGATCCATCAAAAGAGAATGAATGTTACATAGAAGAAAATATAACTTTGTCATTATGAATTCCTTCAAGGGAAGAATTAATTTTGCATCGTGGAAACTATTGAAGAACTATGAAAAATGAGAGATGAAAAAGAATAATAAGTACGAGGTGACTTTAATAAGGTTCCGGAGATTTTGTGCAGGTATTTAAAATTGCTGCAGATTCTTGAAAATTCAATAGTGTTTTAAAAGATGGTGGAAATGCTCCCCGTTGACATCTATGCATTTCTGAGCACGTTTAACAACGTTTGTAGATATTGCCTTTCGATCTTCTCTGGTGATTCTCCTGATAGCGTTAGTAATGGTCTCCTTTGCTTATTATTTTCTCTTGCGTAAATATGTCATGAACTCGTGTCAGTGATCTGTGAGACGTGTGGCATGTAGCGCAAACTTGTTGGGAAAAACTTGCATTTAGTCTTGTGGTGCCAGTTGATTATAGAGATCGAGCTACTTTTAAGTGGCCGCTTAATCTGAGAACAAATTTGATTAGAAAAGGTTAGAGAGATCGAACTACTTTTAAGTGGGCCACCTATATATATATATATATATATATATATATATATATATACACACACACATATTTAAATATATATAGTAACTTATAAAAATATATATGCCAATTAAGCCTGACGAATTATCATGAGAATGAAACGAGGAATATTCTATGTAGCTAACTTGCCACATATATTTTCCTAACTTACTATCTAGCTCTACCTATGTATTGAGCACTGTTGAAGGAAATACTGACATATTTACGCATAAAATTATATCTTCATATATCAATTTATGTAATTAAATGTAGTACTTAGGCCTGTTCCCTTAGGAAACCCGTTCTCCTATTATCATCAAATTCTTTATAGTAATTGTCATTCACAGCATTTCCGTGACCTTCATGAATGTCAAATAAGTCACAAGGTTTCAGCATAATCTAACAACTAGTCATGACTTGTTTTCCCGCTTCGAATAATTATCGGTTATCCGAAGAAGAAAATATAAACCAACTAACGAAAACGCCGCGTATATATTAATTCATCTTCATGTATAATGCATACTGAGCTTTAATAGCGTGTCTGTCTATAAATCCGTATAGCTAGATATGTGATTTTATTATTACATTTACATTTTCACCCCAAGCAAGGCAAATTGCCACTTTGGTGTAGGGGGCTACTATCAGGGGCAACAACTACTGGGGTACTATGTAGAGATTTGGGCAGCAAGATGTCGGTTCACGTTACACTTGAACTTCTGCACGCCAGTACTTTTGGGGAAGCAGGGACCTGAAATGGAATTCTAAAGTTTATTGGAGTAGAAAGATCTTTTACATCTAGGGATCTCTACAGTGTTGAGGTGGGATTTAGCAGCCTGTCGGGTTTGTCGAGGCTGCTAACGTCGTGGGGACACAAGTGTCTGCAGTTCGTCAGAGCATTTACCACTAAAATGCTTGTAGAATAGCTTCCTTGAGTCTTGGAGAGTTATCTCCCATTACATGTGCATTAGTTTCCTACAATACATAATCATTCTTTACTCATATACGAATACAGGCACACAGAGACGCAGACACACACATACACACGCACACACATATATATCTTGATTTTTTTTAAATTTGAATTTAAATACGAAATCTTAGAAATATGGTTATAACACTGTTTGAAAATAAAACTGGCGGAATAAAAAATGGCGTCTCCATTCAGTTATTTTTGGAGTGTGCCTGTAAATACTGCAATAAGTCTTTTTTTTCTTTCTTATGTTTTTTTTCGAACTTTAAATATCTTTATTTTTTATTAGCATTTATTTTTAACCAAATTCTTTCCCCCCCCCAAAAAAAAACAAACAAACAAAATGAACAAACTTTTCAATTATTTTCCGAGGAACATATATTTATTTCTTACAGAAGAAGATATTCTTATATGAATCAAATATGATGAATGTGAATTAAATACATCTTCTTTATTTGGAATGATAACTAACGATAGATATATGTGTGTATTTCTTTTCTTCCCCACCAAAGCAAATTAGGCACAAGGCCGTTTTTAATGTGGGGTAAAACCAGCTCTCCACAAAATATGCAAAAATGGGGCACTCTGGTTACTAAATATAATAATTGCATGTACGCAAAAAGGGGGCACTCTGGTTACCAAATATAATAATTTTCCCAGTATAGAGGGTTTCTCCTTCATTGACTGGTACAAATTATCTTAAGTGCACCATCTGAAGAACAGATACTACACTTTGAGGTATTTATTTGCTCCCCCACTGAGCAAATTAGGCACAAGGCCGATTTTTAAAGTGAGGAGTGAAGGGAAAATGGGGACCAACTCCCCGGGGAGTAGGAGAGCTGGATAGTGACAATTGGTATGAAGGGGTTTCCCTACATTGACCAAGGTCTTATATGTGGGGTTGCCCCCACACATGGTCTTTGCTTGCAGTATCTGTCGGAACAGATGCTACACTTTGATCCTGGTCCGAAGGCCATGTATATTGTACCGGCATTTGGCGTTTATACGTGTTCAATTTCTTTAAATTCTCGTGACAATTGCTGCCAGCCCAAGGAATTACGTCCTAGCAAATGGAGTCGCAGATGCCTTTGAAGCTGGGTTCGAATCGTTCGACCGGTAGTAATTATCACTTCCTGAATTGCTGATTGCAAAAACATAGAGACACTAGTGTCTGTAAATATACAACAAATTATTAACTTTCATAAAAATATTTATATATATTTTTTTACACGGTGGTCACCACTTATACAGGCCCGGAAGCCACTCAGGGATAAGGGTTATTGCAAGTACAGTACGTTAGTGTGGAGATTTTATGAAGTGTTTACTTAAGGGAGCGGTTCATTAGGAATTTTGTTAACATTGGACTTGAAGACATCGAAGTTGTAATCTGGTGGGAAGCAGGTAGACGGAACAGAGTTCCACAGGCGTGCAGTTCTAAGAAAGAAGCTTTGTTCATGGAATACGCGTTTTGATTTAGGCACAGATATAGAGTGGGGGAAATTTTTCACAGTGGATTCAGCTAGACGAACTGAAAGTTTTATGTACCAATCTTGGTATATGCGCTTATATAAGCATGGCTTCTTTTGTATAAATACTGTCTCTATCCCTTGCTTTTTAGCTCCTTACTTTTTCGATGGCAATGTGTCCTTTTTTTATATAAAGGTGTTTGAAGTTTAAATTGTTTAGATCTGTATGAAGTGAGATCACATAAGATCAATATCTCCGTCTCCACTAATTCCTGTGTAAAAAAACAGAAAAAAAAAAGAGTTTTAAAATGTTTGCTGGATTTTTTTTTTACACAGTGATCACCACTTATCAAGGCCCGGAAGCCACTCAGGGATAAGGGTTATTGCAAGTACATTACGTTAGTGTGGAGATTTGATGAAGTGTTTACTTAAGGGAGCGGTTCATTAGGAATTTGTTAACGTTGGACTTGAAGACATCCAAGTTGTAGTCCGGCGGGAAGCAGGCAGACGGAACAGAGTTCCACTGGCGTGCAGTTCTAAGAAAGAAGCTTTGTTCATGGAATCCGCGTTTTGATTTAGGCAGAGATAAAGAGTGGGGGAAATTTTTCACAGTGGATTCAGCTAGACGGGTGTTTTTCGTGAAAGATTGGCGAGGGGGGGACCAGAGATTGGAGTTCAGACGAGCACCTGCCATGGAAATAACGAAAAACTCTACCCTGTTATTAAGTTAGATATCTATTTCTAATAAGAAAAATAAACATTATTTGATGTATGGCTAATTATTCGATTATATTTAATTAATTATAATTGACATGTAATTATTTTCTTAATTATATTATCAAGGATTGATGCATCGATTTGTGTGATTTTCATACAGGAAGATCATTCGAGCGTTTAATCACTAGAGGGAGATCATTCTAACTTAATATTTAAATTGCATTCAATTAAATAGATCGATATAATCTCCAATTTCCAAAATATAATTTGTGTCCATACAATTGATTTTTTTTGTTACAATATTTTTTTTAAAGATTTCCAGGAAATGCGTATTACTCTTATAATTTTAGATGATGTAATTTATGTAGCGAGGAAAGCACCCAGTGCCGAGAGCCTTGTAAAAGATTGGGGCACATAAATGAAAGAATACACAAGCAAAAAGGGTGTAAAGTTGAGTAAGGTTTTGTTGCCGTAAGGTTAATCTCAAATCCCTCATCGCCAGTGATATGGTTTTGCAGGTCGGTAATAATCAAGGCAAACACATATATGCTACAGATAAACGTCATGATTCTGGGGCCATCACTGCTACGAATCATGATATATATTCTTTTCCACCGAAGAAAGATGTGACACAAGGGGGGACGGTTAGGAAAGGCAAGTCAGCGTCCCGATAGAAGTAGCAGCTTGGCCTTTCTAAAATTGCTTGGGCAACCCCTTTAGTATTCTCCAGTCGCAGTCAGACGTTAGATGAAGGCGTGGACCGCAGTATGTTTTCTTCCCAGATGTTTTGGAAGATGTGACACAAGGTCAAAAGGTGTGGACAGTCAAGTCAGAACCCCTAAAAGAGGATCAATCTGGCTTGTTAAAATTGCATGGGCAGTCCGATCGGCATTTCCCGGTCAGGTCTCCTCAGGTAGTAAGCAATAAATTTACTCCACTACAAAGAGGGGAGACAAGGCTAGGAAGGATTGATCTCATAGGAATACTCATGACCAGCTTAAATCGATGACTGACGCATAACATTGACTTTCAAGTAGCGCGCCCACACGCCATGATTTTCCCTCGCATATTTGATCTGCTATTGTACCCATGACCGCTACAGTCTTTTATGGCAATGCAATACTTGGACAGAGTGTTGGCCATGCTGTTGAAAAGACTTATTCCCGTTGTATCACACATATCAAGAATCTCAACGAAGGGTTCAAATATTTCTGCTCCACATCCGTCTATGAATTCAACTCCTTGAAGAACAATAGTTAGTTGCCCCGTCTGACTGATATCAGATGTGCAAGCTAGTATTATGCTATAATATTTTGATGCAAAAACCTTGAAAATTATTTTGTTCAGTATGGACATATAAAGCAGGTCGATAAGTTCGTTCCGAATGCAGTTGCAGAGATAATGATCACTCAGTTTATGGTTCTTAATGTGGCTGACATGTTTACGTAAAGCTATCGGCTCCACCTTGAGAAAAATTCCAATTCTGGTGCCACGGAAGGTCAAATCTGTTTCAGCTAAAAACTGATTGGTTGGTTGGTTGGTTGTTTTACGGTATATCAACCCTTTTCGGGTTATTTAATGCCGAATCCAAAGATTTTAAAGAAACATTTTTTTAATAGAATATATTTGTTCTTTTCACGTCGGTTTCTATTTAACACATAGTTGGGGCCCTAACAGGTACTATCACTCCGGGTCAGAGTGGACCTGGGAGCAATGGTAATTAAAGGGTGGCTCCACACTCCCCAAAGCCCACAAGCTGGGGCCTTACCACTGGTTATAGTTTAAGGTCATATCCAGGACCCCCATTGAGCGACTTTTACTCTCTGCAGGGGGGGGGCAGTCGGCGTATTCTAATACCCCACCGACAGGGCCGCTAAAAACTGAATTAAATAAATTAAGCTCTACAGCATGTCTGTTCTTCCTGAATCAGTTTACTCTTTTTTTGTTGTTGTTGTTGCTTTACTTATGTCCATCCCTTACAAAGCATATCGCCACTCGGACGTGAGGGGCTACTATTTGGGGATGTGTTTAGGAAAAATTCACGAAATGTTGGTTTACGTTACATTTAAACTTCTGCATACCAGTACAGCAAGGGAAACAGGCAACAGGAAAGGGATTCCAAAGTCTAGCTATTCGAGGGAAGAAACTATTAGAATAGAAAGCTTTCTGGCATTTAAGGGCATCAATAGTGAAGGGGTGAGATCTTATTGCTAAGCGGGTTTGTCGGGGATCTGTATGTTGAGAGGGTACAAGTGAAACGAGTTCATCAGAACACATTCCATTAAAATATTTGTAAAACAGGCACAGTGATGCAACACTGCGGCGATGGGACAGGGGCTGGAGATTAGTTGATAAAGTGGGACCGATTAGTATGGGGAATAGTTCGGCTGAACATTTCTTAATTAGTATAGCAGGGATGAGATTAGGCCTTTGAGGTGTCTAAATTTTTTTTATGACATCGCGGATACGAGAAGAGGTGATTTTTACATCATCTAATGTGGCTTCAGTCCGCATAGGGAAATTTGGAAGAGAGTCAGAGGTGAATCGCCGGGTAAGCAGTTCAGCCTTCCGGTTGTTGCTAAATGGGTGAATGTCCGATTGCCCTTTATTCACTACATTATAGATTGATTATAAACCAACAGTTGCCTGGCGGTTTATCCTGTCACAAGATGATGGTCTCCTTATGATGTGTTGATTATTTATGTGTCTTCAGAGTTTTAGACATCCCCCACGACGTTTACTATTAACTACTGAACAAACGGCAAACAAAACCGAAAACCGGGTAAGAAAACTTCCAGAAGACAAGCCATGTACGAAGAACAGTTTTGCTATTTCTCAATGTCAAATAATAGTTCTTTTCTGAAAATTTACGCGGAGGGGGTTTCCTTGTTTATTGGGAAATACTAATCCGTCAGCTGAAGTAGACCCTTTCAAAACCAAATCAATACGCCATGTTTCACTTAATCTTCCCTAATCAGCAGGATCATCAAAGATGCAATCAGAAAGAACATGTCTTGGATCAGTATCCTTGAACGTTGAGTGGTTCGACTCCCATGCTCAGAATCAGAAATAGATTATGGGTTAACGTTAGGATTATTACATACGTTTAACTGTGAGCTGGTAGAAGAGAAAAATCCAGATATCCTGCGAGTCTTTTTAACAGCATTTGCTTGTCTCTATAATTTCGACTCCTGTAACGTTTCAGGGGCAAACGGACAAAGCAAATAAATAAATCCGGGTTGGCATGTTTTCTTTTTTAAACAAAAACATTTATTACCGTTGCTCTCCCGTCCCGACAAAAACTTAAAAAAGTCTCGCCTTCGCTTTACACGTCTATCTCCTTTGACGCCGACTTTGTTTCTCCTCAACTACGTGGTGTCCTTTTTTTCTTTTTCTTCAGACGTAAGCCCGAGCACACTTGCCAATTTGCATGCCCGTTCAAACGCTGCTCCTTCAGCTAATACAATCGCTTGCAATCCATCTTTCGGCTGCTGCTGATATTTTCATACGCGTTCATATGCGCTCTGTTACATACCTTCCCATCCTAAAAATTCTTTACAAGAATTTAATTAAACCTGCTTGAAGT
Organism: Euprymna scolopes; assembly: GCF_053919585.1. Lineage (NCBI taxonomy): Eukaryota > Metazoa > Mollusca > Cephalopoda > Sepiida > Sepiolidae > Euprymna > Euprymna scolopes. The sequence continues at coordinate 40,380,921 of NC_136510.1, forward strand.
AATAAACAGCCAGAAAAGAGAATTCAATGGGTTACATAAGTAAACACGAATAATTAAATTCAAATAAAAAATTCTGATATTAAAGTCTAATACTATTGTTCTGTAAGAGATTATTTTCCTTATTTATTCTTTCTCTTTTTTCATTTGTAAAAATAAAGGAATTAAAGCATATTCTTCCAAATATTTCAAGGCAACGTTTTATTACGTTGAAAGGGAAAACACGGTGATAGCCAGGCTGTATTTTTTGTTTTCTTGAATTTTCAGAAATTTCACTGAAATAGTGTTGAAGTGTTCCAGTTTAGTTGTGCAAGAATACAGTTTCATTGCAAGACCAAATCAGAGTTTGCATAGTCTTTGATGTTTGTTATTCCTGAGTCAGAAAATTTACCAAACAGAAACGAAATGTGTTTATTTTAGTAATAACCTCAGTTTTCCACTTTTTAACAGTTTTCATAACACATATGTTATAATGTTAATTGTGTTTCAAGATGCATTTATACATATATTTTTTCCTGTGAGGTTTGCCGCGCAGATTTTTACTTATTCGCTTACATCAATTCTCGATTCTCTCCCAATATCTTATCAGTTATAATATTTATATATCTCCTTGCTCATTGATAGATTTTTACGATAACTGTCCAAATAGTATTGTTTTGGTTAAAACTTCCCCTAGTTATCATAATTGTTTTCCTAGTCCTATGACTCATTCATCCCTTTATTGCTCAGTTACTTTTAACGAGATTATTTGAGAGAACGCTAGTTAATCTAACCCTGTCTTTAGATGGATATCTGCCGCCTACATACCAGCAGTAACTATCTTGGTTGTATATGACGCGTTGCTTGTCACATCGTAGAATGTAGAACTGGATAAAAATATAAGAATTTAAAAATCGAGGCATGGCCAATAGATTGCGCCGTGGTACATAGAGTTAGGTCGTCAGTTATGTACATTTCATGAGTGCGACGACCTGGGTTCGCGCCTATGTCGGAGCACGTCACTGATGAGATGCAGTACATCGAAACCCACTTTGGGTCTGGCGTTGTCCGTTGTCGATGCAATTGCTCGATTCTGTTTAATTCTGGGTTCTAGCTTTATCGTAAAAAGGTGTATGTGAACATATATATATATATATATATATATATATATATATATATATATATATATATATATGTGTGTGTGTATAAGGAATGTAAAAATACCAGCGGTGGTTGACGTTATGTTTTGAGAAAAATAGAAAAACCGAATGAAATTATTAAAATAATCAACGTTTCGTCCTTATTTCAGAGGACATCTTCAGGATAATTGAAGTAAAAATGCAAGAAAAGAAAAAGTCATAGATCGTACGATCTATGACTTTTTCTTTTCTTGCATTTTTACTTCAATTATCCTGAAGATGTCCTCTGAAATAAGGACGAAACGTTGATTATTTTAATAATTTCATTCGGTTTTTCTATTTTTCTCAATATATATATATATATATATATATATATATATATATATATATATATTGGCAGCAAGTCATTATTCAAGCACGTCTAATTTAACACGACAGAGTTATTCTTTTTTTTTTTTTACCGATTTTTAAATATCTTTTCGATTCGCCGAGGGGTCTTTTTTATTTCAGCTGGTATATTGTATATTATGGCGCCCAAAAGTTGTTGTTCAACTATATTCTTCTCAAGCGATTTCTATCGGTGTATCCGATCTTCGCCAGGAACGATGGTTGTTGTTGTCGTTTTCTTTTTCTTTGAGGCTTAGAGTTTTTACTTTTTTTATTGGTTATAAAGGTGGGTTCAGGAGAGTAAGGGGAGAATTATTCTTATTGTTCATTTAGACTTTCTAATCTTATATATTTTTTTATTCAGTTTCTTGGTAGTTATTAAATACGGTTAGTATATTTGTCCCGGTATTAAATGAGATCCGGTTAAAAAGGGGCTGTAGTTTTTTTTTTTATTAGTATGGCTCCTAGTAATTTTAATCGTCATGTGCAATTGTTATTGAGTTTTAGTATTGTTAGTTAATATATTTCTATTGTCGGATGATAATTATAATATAAATCTGTCCCTAGCCACATTGAAGGTAATATATCCGATTCTACCTGATATCTGGTCACTAAAACCAACGTGTGTGTCTAGTGAGTAGGAGACAGGTAAGTTGATAACATGATACGCTTCGTATCGGCTCTTCTGATCCCAGAATGGTACAGAAACAAACTCTAGTATAGTAGAACCCCAGGATACGGTGGCCCTAAGATACGTTTTTTTCAGGTTACTATGTGGAATACGATGTTTTTTCCGGCTCCTGGTTACGATATTTGCCCCGTCTTACGATGTTTATAATGTTATTTGATTATATACGTGCGTATTATATACTGTACTGTATTTCGTTACTAATTTTTTATGTTGTATCCCGAGATTCTACTGTATTTTCTTATTTTTTAACAGCGCACTACATACGAGGGCGCTATAGTACTCCCAAAGTTTTTCTTCCGGAGTCATGAGCAGTTGAAGACGGGAAGGCAGTTTCCGCCTTATACTCTCTAGCACTTTCCGTAACTGTTCTGGGCTTATGACATTTGGAAACAAGAGTCCCAAAGCCATGGCCTTCAGCTGCGCCTTTATATGTTGAATCCATATAATTAATGACTGTTTAGTCTGTCTTAACCGTTTTAACATACGTAATGCTTGGAATTTCATATTGTTTCCTGCAGGACTTGTAATTAACCAATTATAGTATTAAGATTTTCTCGATTTTTCGCCATCTCCATCCTCGTAATATTTAATATCGAGAGGCTCTCCTTATTTACCTAGACCAGAGTTTTATGTCTCTTTTCTAAATCATTTCTTCATTGTTTAATTAATTCGATGTCTTCTTCGGCGACCACGCCGAACAGAGCCCCTAGGGCCTTGCCTATCACAGGAATCACCTTTTTCAGTCTGTTTTTCAACCATTTTTTACTAGATAATTACGTTATTCGGCCCACCCGTGTCGTAATAACTGTAACTCATTCTCTAAGGGGTTTAATATTCGTGCATTTTCCTCTACTTTCTTATAATTAATTAAGTGCTAGTTAATTGCTAGTTAATTGCTAGTTAATTGCTGTCTAGCCTCATCGAACATTGATTCCTTCGCGATACTCTCCGATAAATTTCTCACAGAGTTCCACATCACTCACTAAAGTTACTAAACGGTTCGACTCCGTGATTATCACCTCACTGGTTTTCTTTAATACGGCACCCTTTCCCATTCTCAGGGCTCCTGTCATTCATACGAATTGCACTAGCCTAGGTACACTAGCCTGACCAGGTCGATATGTGTAATGATACGGAAAAAACCCATTAGTTTCACGATTTACTTCTTTATTTAAAGACTTAACTTTTTATTCCCAACATTAGTATACGAATGCCAGTTTAAAGACTTCAGAATTCTCTTATAATTGTACAGTTCATTGGTTGCTTAACACACACCAACTGGAGATAATCCGAGTACCCGAATGATCGACAGTGGGAACATTCAGACACGCCTTCACCACCGCCGGTCGATGAGTGTGAACGGTCCAACCGCAGACTCTCCCCGCCACCAATCACCTTTCTAACTGTAGGTCTTTTCGCTAGCGTGTGGTGATATATCCATTTGGTTCAAATCTCAAGGAATATACACCTATTCATCAGTTGCCCCTTACATTCTTGCCAGTCTTTCTGCTGTCGTCCCTCTTAGTCTTTCTTTGAGGGGTAGTCCTCAGTCGGGCTTAATGTGACTATCAACTTCCGGTTGTTCAGTCAGTTCCGTCGAGGACATTTTTTTCTCTCCAGCCTCTGTTCTAGGCTGTGCATTTTCCCCTAGAGGGTTACGTCCGTCGGTGGGTTCTAGGATACATCCTCTACTTCAGCTCTAAATATTTCCCTCAGTAAGGATTATGGAATTTCAGTTTCATTCTTCAAAGAACTATCAGAATCGTTTTAAACTGCATCATTTTCATGTAATCCCTTCTCGGGATTATCCAAAATCTCGGGAGTGCTGTCCTGACCCCTCTCAAGGGCGATCTCCGACAGACTCTTCTCCCTAGTCAATAGTCGGTTTTGGGGTCCTGGGGTCCTGGGGTTGCCCCTTATCATTTCTACTCCTTAGAGTTCTCATGACATTCTGGTCAATGTGGATGAACTCTTCCTCTTCCTTAGAGGTCTTCATTCTAGTTTAGCCAACTTGAGGTCATTTGCATGTGCCCTCTTTTCATTCCCAGCAATCGATCCCATATCACATAGGGGAGCGGTTCCGTCTGTTCTACTACTCTATCACTCGATAATAAGGGGTCAAACGTTTATCCAATTTCCCTTCTTGGACTTGCACTTGTTAATAAACGAGGTCACCCAATTTTAATCCCGCGTCTTTTCTATCCCTATTCACACGAGCTTTCTGTTTTTCTTTTCTGCGTGTTTTTAATACGTCTTCTGGCTTGAACAGCCATCTGGTGTTGTTGTTCTCCCAGTTACTTTCGACGCGCCTAAGAAAGTTATTAATCGCGAAGACCATGTCTCTTCCAAAAACCAGCTCCAGCGGTGAAAACTGTGAGGTCTCGTTCATAGTTAACCTCACTGCGGTCAGGGCCTGTGTGAGAAATAGGTCCCACTTGCCATGACTGTATATAACCAATTTACCCAAGATATCCGCCAACGTCTTATACAATCGCTTTACTCTAGTGTTACTCGTGGGATGATAGGCGAGGTCAACACATGCTGTATCCCCATATTTCTTAAGGCACCACTCATGATTGTGTTGACATTTTCAATATCATTATCAGTGACTAATTACTATGGGCCTCATACTTAAGGCAGATTTCCCCCAGAATCAAATTTGCCACCGTTTGTAACTTCTTGTCTGACACTGCATATGCTCCCGGCAATTAAGTGAGACAATCCACGATGCTCACTATGTTCTAGTTACCTCTTCCTGTTACTGGGTAAGGACCAGAGTCTAGACTCAGTTTTTGGAAGGGATACTGTGGAACATCTTCCTTTAATGGAGCTTATGGTTGGCTCCGACTCTGAGCTTGACACTGCACACAACGGTTTAACAATTTTACAACCTCCTTGGCGAACCCCGGCCAATAATATTTCCTAAACACTAGCTCATAGACTTTCTCAACCCTTAGATGTCTTGCCCTTTTGTGGGTTTGTTCCAATATCTTTTTTCTCAACTCTGCAGACACCACCATCTTCAATCCTATCTCTCCATCCCGACCTGCGTATAATGCAGGATTGCTTGATGGAGAGTTTATTTTTGAGTCTAGCCCTTTACCATCCCTGCCCTTAACCATACTAGCTCTCGGACCTCCTGGCACTTCTTAATTGCTTCGATCCTATGCGGATCCACGATAACCTCGGACTCTTCCAGATCATTGTCACTCCATACTTCTTCAGGGTGTGGTAATTGATTGCTCCCACCTGGAAAGCCCTGTCATCTACACCAGGTTCCAACCGGATAGCTTCGGATTCCAACTGCGCGGGAATCCTGGATAAAATGATTTCCTCACCCTTCAGGTAGTCAATCTTACATCTATAGCCAGATAGATTGAGGGCCCATTGGTGAACTTTCTTATTTGTCCAGTCCACTCCAAACAAATATTTCAATTGTTTGTGGTCGCTTTTCACCACAAACTGAACCTATTTAAATAATAGTTAAGCTTTTACTCGGCATACACTATCGCAAAATCCTTCTTTTCAATGACGGACATCTCTGCTGAATCTCGGATAGCTTATGCGACAGGGAATGTATTAGGATTTTCTCTTGCATACCCGTAAGTGGACCATCCTTCTCCGGACACGTGTCGCTAGCGTCCGTATACAGATCCATGGGTTTACTTAGATCCGGATACGCTACGCTATCTGATCCTTAAGGGCTTCAAAGGCTCTCTGGCATTCCGGTGTTCACTTATAGTGGGCATAATTTTTGTCAATTCTATTATGGGGGTAGCTAACTCGACTAAAGACAAGTTCGATAATAACTATGAACCTCCGCACCAGTTGTATTGTCTAGGGTTCAAGCAGGGGCCTGATTACTTCTACCGCAATAATCACGAATCCCAAATACTCAGTTTCATCTTAAAGGAATCGACACTTAGGCAACTTCAACTTTAAGCCATGCCCGCGTAGTCTCTGAAACACCTCCCTCAAATGTTCAAAGTGTTCCCCAGGCGTCTTTAAGAAGATCAATATGTCATCCAGACACGCTACTGTAAATAGTTCCAGTCGCCTTAAAACTATTGACATCAGTTAGGAGAAGATCCCCGGCGCATTACAGAGGCCAGACATGACGCTAAAGTTAAACAGTCCCATATGGCATGCAAAGGCCACATTCTCCTGATCCTTCTCATCCATCTAAGGCTACTTGCTAGTAACCTGACCTTAAATCCATTGTGGTAAAGCATCTCGCTCTACCCAACAAGACCAGTATGCCTTCAATAAGAAGTAATGGCACAGTCAAGGGTTTGGTGATGGCATTTAGCTTTCCGTAGTCCACACAGAACCTGTGCCCTCCGTCCTTCTTTTCCACTACGGGAAAACTCCATGGAGAGCCGGATCGTCCGATATACTAGCCTCCACTTACAGCATCAATGGCGACTCACTCACTGGAATATTCCTTCACAAGTGCTGACCGCAGCTGCTAATGTGACAATCGGGGGTTTTCTTTAAACTGCCCCCCCCCCAATAAACCGCGACATCGGTCCCTTTGCGGCATCATATGCTAGCAGGTTAATCCCTGCATCCTGCAATCAAAACCTTAGTTACTTTATGGTCACTGTTTGTAACCAGTCATCTAATTCCCCTGTATCGCGCTCAAATTCGGGAAGTTTTAGGTTCCCTAAGAGGATTCGGAATGCCTCCGCTACTTTCGGTGACCTTAATTCATCCTCCATCTCTCCTCGATTCGTTCCTGGATCCTATTCATTTACTCTGTGGAGCTTTCTAGCCGCTCGTATCCAACCCAATATTCAACATTCGCGTTTTATTCTCTTCCGACACACTCATTTTTTCTTATTGCTTTAATCCCAACAAAACAATCACAACTACAAAAATATATCACTTTTAAATTTTAACTTTTCACTCGTGTCAAATGATAATATAAAAAGGTTAATCACCAATCACTTCAAAATATAACTCGCCAAGCGGAAGTCTAACAAAACATTTACTATTCCTCACCCTAAAATATTACTCCTGTCAATCAATAGTCTCTCTTTTCAAGTAATTACTCATTTTCTCTCAATTCAGCCTCCTCATCTTTTTCAAAGCACGACTCCAGCTTAAAAATTATAATTACAAACACCAATTTTCTTTCTTGAAAACACAACTGATGCTATTCGGTAGTTTAAAGGCATCAACTATTCTCCACTTTTAAATCATTATCATCTTGCGTCCTCAGTCGACATTGAACTCACTACACCCTTCCAGTATTCCTATATGTCATAGACACTTTAAAATATGGTTCGTGTCAACCGGTATTTTAACAAAACGTTAGTTATTCTTCACCCTAAAATGACTTCTGTAAATCGATAGTTATATTTATTCTAACCCCACAAGAAGAACCACGCACTATTCTTCATTTACTGTCAATCGATATTTTCTTTTCTATTAATTATTCACTCTTTATTTCAACTCTATGAAAAGTTTCACGCCGATGAAAAAGATAAAAACAACTCGTCCAAAGAAAATTAATTCAACCGCCACCGTGGGTTGACATAATCTCAAAATCTCGCTTGACTGACGCCAACTATAAGAGTACTAAGAGAGTCGAAGTTCTGCGTGATGATCAACAAAAGTGACCAAAGTTCGTGATCGTCTAGAAGAGACCGTGCATAACGGTAACGATCGCGAAATGAGACAAAAAAATGTGATCTTTCACAACTGAGGGTAAATCCTGGTTACGGCACTATGTGACTCAAGTACCTGTAATGGTGGAAATCTACACCAATAACGGTTAAAAGAGCGCTGAGTTAAAGCTTTTTATTATGTGAGTAATCCCGGACAATTCCCTATTGCCTTGCTAGTTCCATTTGTTTTGTTGATGACTCAACTCCTTAAAACAACTGGTTTTAATTCAACTGCCAAGATTCGCTCCCGCACGTTCTTATAGCAAGGTAGCGGGAAAGGCTAAAGAGGTCTGAGGTTTTATTCAGCCAATTAATCTTCGCAGCGTCAAAATTGAATTCGCTTAGACTGGCCAATTTGTTAAATCACTTATGCATATTAAGTAATTTTCCATCAAAAGTTGCTCACATAGAGCAAACTTTGAAACCTTGACCTTGGGGTCACATGCAACTTGATAAAAACAAAACAATAACTCACTGCCATCTTCGAATTACATCTAACTCAGCTCAATTTTTACCGTTATTGATGTAAATTTCGACCATTACACGTGATTGGGTCCCACTCCATCTCTATAACCGAGGACTGTGAACACCTCAAATACTTAGTGGAAAGTAATATTTATACCACAATACAAGCTACCACGCCTTATCGTCATATAACATTCGTTTCAAAGATTACTTTTATTTCATATATATATATATATATATATGTTGCGTTGTGTGCACTCAGTCTATATAACTGCGTGGACAAAATGGTCGCCGGACAATTTTACCGACGAGTGTATATTTTGAATGACAACTAAAAGACTCGACTGTTTACAAAAAGAATTCGAGTTTATTTTCAACAATCTTTCTTTACACTTTGTGACTCCACTAGCGAGGAGAGAGGTGTTGTTAGAGATAGGTGGCGTGGCGGGGGTGTTTGTCTCACCGCGTCGGCCGCTACTCTTTTTTAAAAACCAAAACATCTTTGGTTATATTGATATCGGTCATGTTTCTCTAGCCCAGCTACGAATGTCAGCTGCATTCCGATCTGGTCATAAAATATTTGTTGATGTTATTATTTTCGATTGTAGGCCAATTTCCTTTTGTTTGTTTGGCCTTGTAACATCACCGCGTTCCAAATATGTGTCACTAGCTCAGGTGACGCTCGTGCAACATTCCATGTCATGGTTGAAACGTGACCCTCATATCACGTTCTTGGCTTGCGTCTCCGATTTCTTAACAGCCTGTCCCCTTATTATACAACATATATATATATATATATATATATATATATATATATATATATATATATATATATATATATATATATATAAGATGCTATTAATAAGTTTCAGACTTTTGTGCAAGCATTTAAAATTCAATATATTTTTGCTATACATCTGACCATGATTCCAAATGAATAACTACAGCGGGAATTGGAATACATCGTATTAAAATTTTATTTTAACAGCTGGTGAATTTCTAAAATGTACTCTGAACCATCAATCAGGGATGGCGGAACAAGAACATGCAATCCCTGTGAAGTAAATAAAAGTGTTCCACTTGAAATTCCGTTCAAATTCCCGAGTCTGACTGAAACATTCCATAATTCAACAAGATACACCTGAATCAGGTCAAAGGTTACATCAACCGAAACGTTGTCGATACGGGAATAGTAGTCCGATGAATCCAAGTAATATGAATAACTAATCCTCATTTCAAAAATAACTTTTCCTTTTTACATTAGTGATTATAGCCATTGTATTAAAATTCGCTTCAGTGATAGAGAGTTTTTCCCTCTTGCGTGCAAATACGCGATTTAAGTTGGCTATTTTGGCAGAAGGCATTTCTTATTTATATATATTTAATATTTTTTTACATACACACATTTCTTCCTAACTATCATTCTACCGCATGGTTTAACTTTGGCAAGAATCGAAGTCACAACTACATTGTCTGGCGTTTTAACCCAGATTTGTCTGAAAAGATGTACAGTTTTATCTCATTAAATATTACGTTAATTTTATTATCGATTTTTATTAACAGTAGTAGCAGAGTTGGAACAGCATCGTTGTATTAAAATTCACTTACGTGAGTTTTACGTGCAACGACTCATCCCTTTTGAAAGTAAACGTTTTTATTCATTTACGTACTTTAACATACATACTAGTTATTAACTGGCGCGCGTTTCTTGTTAACTAGCAGCTATCAGCATCGTAAACACATTACAGGATCCGTTCAGTCTTGACTAAGGTGAGTACCCATTGAATGGTGCCTGTTTTATTAGAGGACAGATCCCAGTAAGTAAGAAGACAAACTAGATAAGTTTCCAAATGAAATTAGGAAAAGGTTAGAATCGAACCCAGTAAGAAAAGTTAAAAAGAATACATATTGGAATCCTAGGAATGCAGAATGTTTTTAGAAATAATTGTATATTAAATATGTCAGTTAAAAGAATGGACAATACTTGTTTAGAAATAATGATTAAAATAGGTAAGATATTGAACAATTAAAATCGGGAAGTCTTTGTTTGCGAAAAGTATGTTTGGACATACATAAATATAATCATCGTGAATAAATTCTCGTGGAACAGCAGGCTTCTGACGTAATCAAGAAAGGAGATTCTCAATATATTGAGACATGGTTCAGAGTTAAAGTCAATCAGAATGATAGTCACAGCTAGAGAGACTCAAACAGAGTCGGCCAAACTGGAAGCTGATGTGCCTTTGAGGCGAAGAGGGGGATGAAATCATGTAGTCGTAAAGGCTTGAATCCCTGACAATCATCAATCATCCAGCTGGTATGAATAAAGGATTATCTAATATTTGTAAACTTGTCTCGTCGTCTTCATTACAACTGTTTTGTCTATCATCTTAAACAAACTTATTGTATAACATCATTCCAAGTATTATGTATCCCTCCTCGCCATCAACAATAATGTATCTCCCCTCTATCTGTGTTAACAAGAACTACTGCATAAATGCCTCAGCTCCGTTTTAATAATATGAAATCTCCAAGAATCGTTACAGTCGTCGGCGTGATGCAAACAGTATATAAATATCATTACTATCCCTGTTCTGAGTCCCCGCTATATGTGTCTCCAATACGAATCCCCGACCCACTACACACGTGAATTTTGTGTGGCAACAGATGCACATCCTCAAACACACCTCCTCTGACTCGACACGGTTTTAATTTCAGTTGGTAATATATAAGTTCAATGCGACTAGAAACAATGCCGACCATTTTTATAGACAAATGCCTAAGGGAGTATCTATACACAGATGATGTTACAGAGTCTTAGCTTTGTACGACAGCTAAGTCTCTCTCTAAGTTCAA